>NW_028230450.1:6976631-7224540 GCF_043228905.1 Azolla caroliniana | reverse complement strand
TAAAACACTTCTTCCAAAAGAAATTGGCACACCGCGGCACACGTTTTCCTCCGAAGCGCTCGACCTTCAACTTGGTTTGTGAGATCTTCTCGAGCTAACACCAAGTATTTCTTTTGTCCAATCCCGGTCGGCATAGCTACAATGTCGACCATCCACTTGAAGTTGATTGTCGGTGAGAATGTCGGATGCAGCTCATCTCGGTGTCGGACCCCGGAGTAGACTTGACATTTCTCGCAGCTTTCTGTGAACTCCGCGACATCTTTATACATGTTCTTCCACCAATATCTTTGCTTGATTTTCACAAAAGTTGCCCATGTTCCTCGATGTCCAGCCCAATCGGATTCGTGGAACTCGGACATTATCCGATTTCGTTGCTCTTTCGTCCCGACTACTCGAAGTGGTATCCCATCCGGTCTTTTCGGCGTCCTCCATATTAAACCGTTTTCCAAGAAGAACTTTTGGACTTGCCTCTTCTTCCTTCGGATCTCGGCTCTCCTTTCTTTATCATTGGTTGAATCCTCGACCTCTTGTAGCATCTTCCCGATCATCAAGGTTTCCCCCTCGTATTCTTCTTCCCGGAATTCTCGGATCACGTTCACTCGGCATATGTGTTCTGACGTGAAGTAGTCTTCGGAAACTTCTTCATTATCTGATTCGGTTATGTCGTCTTCAAACTGCGCCCTCGATAACATGTCCGCTACCGCGTTGTCCTTCCCCGAGATGTGTCGAACCTCCGGATTAAGTGACTTGACATATGCAATCCACCTTAGCATAGCCACATCCGGTATCGTACAACACCGCATCATCCCGAGTATCGGAAGACAATCCGTCTCGACCACCACTTCAGCTCCGATCAAATAATCCCGATCCGATTTTATCGCCGACACGACTCCCCACAGTTCTCTTTTGACTTGTGCATATCCGCGTTGTCTTTCGTTGAGGACCTTTGCTCCAAATCGGATCGGATACCGCGAACCATCCGAGTCGGCTTGATTGATGACCCACCCGATACCGGTTGGACTTGTATCAACCGTTACTATGATTGGCCGCTCGTAGCTTGGCTTCTTAAGTGATTCCGCCCTCCATAGTGTCTTCTTGAGCTTCCTCATGGCTTTAGTGTGTTCCGGTTTCCACTCGAATTTAGCGGGTCCGCTATATGTGCATAGTGCGGAATCCATATGTGATAGAATGCACACGCACCCAGAAACCTTCGGACTTCCGATGTTGACTCACATACTTCCTTCATAGCTTGAATCGCATCGATCTTTGTTGGTGACGGTCTTCGGCCGTAGGGTCCACATAGATGTCCGACCACCAATATTTCTTCTTGCCCGAATGCCGATTTCTCCCCGGAAAGTGTTAGGTGCACATCTTCTAGCTTTCGCAACACTTTCTCGCAATCATGAATATGGTCGACCACGAACTTTCGGCATCCCCGATCATCCATAGTCTCATCTTTTTCTTCCACCGCGCATCCTTTCATCGGAATGTCATCTAGAAACGGCATCGTTATCTCCGGGATGCAATCTCGAAGCACCTTGTTCATCGCGTTCATCATATGTGCAACCGAGTTTGTCGCTCCTTGTGGTAGTGTGCACATTCGAACTAGTCCTATCGGTGTCCGCATGGTAGTGATGTCTCGGCTCTCCACGGCTAGTTGGAATTGGTCATACCCCGAGTATAGGTCCCCGATGGAGTATATCGCACGTCCGGCAAAGGCTTCCGCGAATTCGTCCACTATCGGACCGACTCCCGAGTTCCGGATCGTGACCTTGTTCACCGGTTGCAAGTCTTGGATGAATCGGAGTGACCCATTCTTCTTCGGAACCGTAAACCATCGATTTGAGTACGGAGCACTTGATGGCTCTAGAATCCCCATCGCCATCTTCTCCTTGAGCAAGTCGATGACTTTCGGAATATGCACCCGTGGCACCGGAATCGGCTTCAGGTTCCACGGTACATGATCAATCGTGAAAATCACCATCGGCTCCACTATCTTTGGATCAATGCATCCGATCTCCCTCGATGTGAACGCGAATGCTTTGCCATGTTGCTCCAACATCTCTCGAAACCGTTTTTCTTCTTCTTGTAAGAGGAACCCACCTCCACCGATCCGAAGTTTCTTCCGGGTCTCATCTGTGAAGGCATGTCCGATATCCACGGACTTCCGAAGTGTCGGATCTCCCGAGACTTCTTTCTTCTTTTGTTCGCTATCGGCGGGTAGTGGTCCCGCGGCCGGTTTCACCTTCTTCTCCACGGTCTTGTATTTCGTACTTACCATTGCTTCTTCTTTGCGGAGCGCATCCGGCCCCATTTTCGCAACGATCTCGTACATCTCGACCGATTCCACCGGGACTACCCGGTTCCCTTGGCTTTTATCTTCCGCAAGCTCTTCAAGCCGTTGTAGTGTATTCCCATAGAACACTTCCTCGATCACTCCCACGATTTCTTCGTCTTCTTTTATTATTGATGCCGACCGTAACTTATCCTCCACTTGTCGGTATTGTTTCTTCATTCCTCCGTAACTTATCACCCTTGGAGCATTTTCCTCCGTACTTTGTCTCTTCCTTTTCACGAGATCCACGAGAAGATCGTGAAACTCCTTCTTCGCTATTCCGAGTAGTTCCCGTAGCGAAAAATCTACCCGGCTATCCAAGATTCTTTCCTCGAACACTCTTTTCAAGTCGGTTTGTTGTTCTATGTCCGAGGCGAGCTTGAATGCCGGAGTCGCCTTTTCTTTTCCCTTACCTCCGGAGTTCCAGCTTTCCGGTATCTTCGATGGTCCGGCCGCATCCTCCGTGCGCCGTCGTTTCTCGTCCACATACACCTCATGTAATTGACACAGGGCATATATGCTATTCTTGTCGACAGGGCACTCCCATCCCGTAGCTTCCCGGACGCCTTCCGCGGTGTTTCGGATATCGTTGGAGTCGGTTTTCTCGGTGTTTCCTAGCACCTCCGGCCAGAAAGACGCCTTCGCTCCCGTTGACTCCCCGACACATATTCCCGCGGTTGTCGCACAGTTGCTTCTTGCCGCTAACTCCTCCTCGAGCACCTTCTTCATGCCGCCTTTCCGGAAGTTCGGTCGGAGTGGCTTCCGAGAGTCCATCGAATGAATCCGGTTTCCCTCGTAGTAGATGAGATCCCGTCGTAGCGCCTCCTTATGGTCGTCGCAATCCCTCCGATCGTGTTCGGCGCTATCGCACCATATGCACCGTCGATCCGTATATTTGGAGCTTGTGGGGCGGTCATCCGACTTCTTCACCATCGCGATCTTTAGATTCTCCATCTCCTTCAGCAGCTGCTCCACCGTAGACGCGTCGACTCCCTTCTCGGCCGTAATCTCCCGAGCCCTCGGTTGATGGTCTTCCAGTCCCGTTCTCGGTTTCGGAATCGGTTCCGAAACCCTCTTTTCTTCGTTGGCAAGCCATTGCCCCCTCTTCGTGTACCGCGCGACGATATCCCGCACGCTTTCCCATGTTTCGGTGAGGCCGCTTTCGGTGGTCGTGTCCTCAAGAAGCACTCCGAGATCTTTCCGGTCCCGGACGTCCACAGCTCGCAAAAACATGATGACTTTGTCCGGTGCAAGAATAGTTTGATCTCTCACGGACAACCTCCCGAACCGACTTTCGAATGTCGAAAACACTTCGAGGACCTTCAGCCCCTTACCTGACGTTTCCACCCAATCCTCGAATCCCCTCCGCGTTGCCTTGGAGGAGTCCTCGATGGCAAACGTGGTCTTTAACGCCTCTTCGAATGCTTCCCATGTCGGATTTTGTTGTTGCAACCTGTGGATACTCCCTTGAAGCCCGTCGGTCGCCACCCGGTTAAAGGATGTCACTTGCAGTCCTTCCGAAGCCCGGCACCGGAGCATCTCCGCCTTGTAGTCCTGCAAATATCGCGACACATCCTTACCATTAAATTGCCCGTTGCGTTGCACGAGCCGCTCTACTGATGCCGAAATCTCCGACATCGTGCGTTGTTCTTGAAGCATCCGTTCGAACATCGCCATCATATTGTTAGCTTGTTGAGCCTCCATCTCCTTGCCACCTGTCTTCACGTCGGGTTCACCAACTGTGTCGTGCCTTTCGGCTCCGGATCGTTGCGTGAGTCGGGTGGGAACCACAGAGGTCTTGGACTAGGAGAAAGAAGTTCGTGAGATAGAGATTAATTATGAGTAAATAGCAAAGAGAAAGATAAGAAACTCGTGAATCACACGAGTATACTATATTAATTGGTACTTAGGGTGTTAAGAGAGAAGTAGATGTATAAATCGTGAATCCCACGAGTAATTTTTGTATTAATTAATACTTAATCCAAATAATCAACAACCCTTTATATATTTCTCTCCTCCTTATATAAGGAAGGAAGAGCTAAGCATGGCTTCATGCTTTTTTTTTTACAAAAAGTGTTCATGTCCACTAAATGTGCATGTGATGCTTTTTTATTTCCTAAGTATAGGGCTCATGCACGCTAGTGTCTCGTGTTTTTTTTTTTCTTTTTCATATATTAAAAAAATACACGATTTACCTTTTAATAAAGGTATGCATAAATAAAGGTCTTATACGTATTAAATCTATATTTAAAACACTTAAGATAAGTTAATGTAATGGTAAGGTTGGGGTTTGTCAACGTGCATGTGCAAAGTTCGAATCACGCCTTGCGCAGTAGTGAGTATTTCCTTTTTTTTTTTACATTTATGTCTCTTTATCTGGCTCTTCCTTGCCGGTATGCCGTTTTCTTCCTTGCCGGTATGCCGTTTTCCTCCTTGCCGCCGTTTTCCTCCTTGCCGGTATGCCGTTTTCTTCCGGTTCTCACCGAGCACTCCATTCTCTATCCGGAGGGACAAAAATATAATTTCCACATAGTGTGCAACCTACACTACGACACTCGCCCCCCTCCAAACCCGCACATCCTCCGGTATGTGCCGAAGTTCTTGATTCTTCGTATCCGTCTTCATCCGAAGCTTCCTCCGATTCTCCCCTTATGTCGACTATGAGTTGTAATCCACTTTCTTCGCTTCCCGCATCATTGTGGTCTTCGTCCGATTGCTCCTCGTTGTCGGCCTGGACTTGGATCACATAAGGTTTGTCGTCGGTCCGCTTCTTGAAAATCTTCACCCGCTTCCCGCCTATAGGCACTCGTAGTATTGTTCCATCCAACTCGGACAATCGGTACGTCCCGTTGTCGAAGACCTTCCGAACCTCGTACGGCCCGAACCACCTTTTCGCGAATTTCCGCATCGTTGTATGTTGATGGTCCAAGCTACTATCATAGACGATCACTCCTTGCCGGTAAGGAGGAAAACGGCATACCTGCAAGGAGGAAAACGGCATACCGGCAAGGAAGAAAACGGCATACCGGCAAGGAAGAGCCGGATAAAGAGACATAAATGTAAAAAAAAAAAGGAAATACTCACTACTGCGCAGGGCGTGATTCAAACTCTGCACCTCCACGTTGACAAACCCCAACCTTACCATTACATTAACTTATCTTAAGTGTTTTAAATATAGATTTAATACGTATAAGACCTTTATTTATGCATACCTTTATTAAAAGGTAAATCGTGTATTTTTTTAATATATGAAAAAGAAAAAAAAAAAACACGAGACACTAAAAATAACTCATGCACATCTAGCGTGCATGAGCCCTATACTTAGGAAATAAAAAAGCATCACATGCACATTTAGTGGACATGAACACTTTTTGTAAAAAAAGAAGCATGAAGCCATGCTTAGCTCTTCCTTCCTTATATAAGGAGGAGAGAAATATATAAAGGGTTGTTGATTATTTGGATTAAGTATTAATTAATACAAAAATTATTCGTGGGATTCACGATTTATACATCTACTTCTCTCTTAACACCCTAAGTACCAATTAATATAGTATACTCGTGTGATTCACGAGTTTCTTATCTTTCTCTTTGCTATTTACTCATAATTAATCTTTATCTCGCGAACTTCTTTCTCCTAGTCCAAGACCTCTGTGGTTCCCACCCGACTCACGCAACGATCCGGAGACGAAAGGCACGACAACGCTTACAAAAGTCGGACGATTAAGGAAGTCAACAATAGATATAATAAAAGAAAAATTACCAAGTCTACAAGGTGGCTCGAGTTGAAGGCAAACAAGATCTACTACATATAATCTAGAGTCAAACCATTTGGTTTATGATGAAGATAATGCACTGATTGGTACATCCGAGGATGACGAGGAGGAATCGTCATTGTATATTAGTTGTAGTAGTGATTCTCCGTAAAGGAGTGATCATGAATGTATTTTTGGCTATTAAGTGTAACGACATTCCACTTGTAACAAATCGAGTAATATAAAAGCATGTGTTTTGAATTCTTATGATTTCTAAAAAATCGTTTCTTATAAAATAACATTGGTTGTAAAGTTTGTGATATAAATTGGGAATGTAACTTTTTGAAATTCCTCTTTTTTTATTTATTTTTAAATCACGAAAATAGTGGATTTTTAACCTTTTTCATAGTATATTTGATCATGTATGATACAAGTATCAATGTGTTTTGTAAAATCATTTAAAAAAGTACTAAAAGCAATCAAAATATTCCTTATCCTTCCATTTATGCGTGATCCTTCCACTTGTGAATGCGAAAGTGTTCATAATGAACATGAAATATTTTCCATCATAAAACAACATGAACATAATTATCTTGGAGAAACATCATAGAGTTCCATTAAATAATGTGGATCAAGCAACAACCAATCTGAGGTTTTACTTGTCCAAATAGATCATAGTAAAACTTCATAAAACCCTAGGAAAATCGATAGCAATCATATCCCACTAATAAGTATTTTTCGCTCCAATTAAAGAGCCCCTTGACTGAGTAACTGGTCTTGTCCCCGATCGTGGCCCCTTCTTCAGCCTTTTTCTAGTCGGTTGCCCATTTAGCCTTGCTTCTTTGACCCATTGCGCAAGTGTGTCCTCCTCCGACAACTTTTCCATCACCTTAGCAACGGCTTGCACGTCAGCCGCGTCTTGCGCTAGCTTTTCCAGCACAATGGGATCTGTTTGGACATTATCAATAGTTGGGCTTAGTGGGGTGGAATCAAGGTTTTGGGATTCGAAGATATGTTCCATCAAGTGTTCAAAAACACTATTGTTATGAACCTTAGATTTACATGTTGTTTCCAATATTTGATGGCTTTTCAAATCGTTGCCTAATTCAATGCCATCTTCCAAAAGAATAGGGTGGAGCTGATTTGAAGGAGATGTGATAGCAAGACTCTTACTTTCAGCCACATTGGCAACTATTTCCTCATCAGTTGCATCGTCATCAGCACCAGACACCTCATGTGCCCTCCTTAAACCACAAGATTCTACAACAACATGGTCGCTAATTAGCTACATCTTAGCTAACTAGCTATTCTTCTAGACTATGGCAGTAGCTAATTAGCTACCACTGAGCTAATTAACTACTTCACTTAGGTATGGTACTAGCTAATTAGCTACCACTTAGCTAATTAGCTACTCTTTGTCAATATGGTAGCAACTAAATAGCTACTCAACTAAAGTATCGTGCTAGCTAATTAGCCACTATAACTAAAGTATGGTAGTAGCTACTACTTACCTAATTATCTATTGTACTAAACTATGGTAGTACCTAATTAGCTACCACTTAGCTGTTAGAGACAGCGCTCGGCCACAACCGAGGAATAGGATCTACTCACAGAAAACAGGAAATACAAAATGCACGAAGACAATAGAGAGAAGAGTACACTGGATGTTTTACGTGGAAAACCCTAAATGGGAAAAACCACGGGAGTCCTCAAACTCCAACTATCACTAAAACAGAGATGTACAATGGTGAAGCTACAAGGCAACAACCTTGAGCTCAAGTTATCTTTGCCACAGGCGGCGGTAATACACAGAGGCAACGACCTCTTCGTCTCTCTCTCTCGGCTGCTCTCACTTCGCTCCCTCTTCGTGGAAAACAGAAAAATGAGCAACAACAACTAAACTGTTTGCCCTAAGTCATATTTATACACATATGACTTTCGGGCTATTTACAAATATAGCCTCAAGGGCTCTTGGCAAACATATTGACAAATATGTCCCCGCATCCGGATCTCTCTCCGGGTACATTCGTCATCCGGCTCCGTAGCCGGGGTCTTCATCATCCGGATCCGTATCCGGGTACTCTTCATCCGGCTTCATGCCGGGTACTCTTCATCATCCGGTTCCGTAACCGCAACCGGGCTTGCCGTCATTCATCTCCGGACATCCCATCCGGAGGGACCGAAATCCCAACAAACTCCCCCTTCACTTCGGCATGGGATGTCTCTCCAATCCGATCCTCTTCCGGCATGCTTCCAGCTTGTCGGGTGTGAGCACCTTGGTCAACATATCCGACCCGTTCTCGTCCGTGTGGACCTTCGTCAGTACGAGCTCTTTATCTTCTATCCTTTCCCGGATCCAGTGGTATCTACGCTGGATGTGTTTCGTCCGGGAATGGTAGGCCGCGTTCTTCGCAAGGTGGATGGCACTCTGACTATCGCAGTAGAGCCGGTACTCCTCCTGCCGGATACCGAGCTCTCTAATGAAGTCCTTCATCCAAATTATTTCCTTGCCGGCTTCAACAGCCGCCATGTACTCCGCCTCCGTGGTTGACAACGCAACCGTCTTCTGCAACCTCGACTGCCACGAAACAGCTCCCCCTGCATATGTCATTACATACCCTAATGTAGACCGGCTGGTATCCGCATCAGCCGACATGTTCGAATCGGTAAATCCATCGAGTTCGGGCTTACCGGAGCCGAATCGGAGGCACATGTTCGAAGTGCCCTTTAAGTATCGGAGTATCCATTTGACCGCGTTCCAGTGCTCCTTGCCGGGATTACTCATATACCGGCTCACCACTCCGACTGCGTATCCAATGTCTGGTGGGGTACACACCATTGCGTACATCAAGCTCCCGACGGGAGAGGCATATGGTATCTTCATCATATCCTCCTTTTCAGCTTTTGTCTTCGGACTTTGCTTGCCTTATAACCTGCAGTTTGCCGGGAGAGTCGACCCGACCGGTCTTGCTTCCGACATGTTGAACCGGTGAAGCACCTTTGTCACGTACTTCTCCTGTGACAGCCACAACTGCTTCTGCTTTCGGTCCCGGATGATGTGCATCCCTAGTATTTGCCTCGCCGGACCCAGGTCCTTCATTGAGAAAGTTCGGTGAAGCGCTTTCTTCAGCATCCGTATCTTGGCCTGGTCCCGTCCGACGATCAACATGTCGTCCACGTACAGGAGGAGTATTAGAAAGTTTCCTCCTTTGAACTTCTTCACAAACACGCAGTGATCGGACTGCGTTTTGTGGTACCCTTCGTCGGTCATGAAAGAGTCGAACTTCCGGTACCATTGCCGGGGAGCCTGCTTCAGTCCGTAAAGGCTCTTCTTCAACCGGCATACCAGGTGCTCCTTCCCTTTCTTCTCGAATCCTTCTGGTTGCTGCATGTAGATCTCTTCTTCGAGGTCACCGTGAAGGAATGTCGTCTTCACGTCCATCTGTTCTACCTCGAGGTCCATGCTTGCCGCTATGCTCAGCACCGTCCGGATGGAGGTCATCTTCACTACCGGGGCAAATATCTCGTCGAAGTCGACGCCCTTCTTCTGCTGGAACCCCTTCACCACGATCCTGGCTTTGTATCTCGGGGGGTTTCCGGCATCTCCCGGTTTCAGCTTGAACACCCACTTGTTTCGAAGCGCCCGCTTTCCTTTCGGCAACTCCACAAGTTCATATGTGTGGTTCTCATGCAGGGAATCCATCTCCTCCTGCATGGCACTTAACCACCTGCGGCTATGGGTGTCAAGCTTTGCTTCTTCAAAACTCTCCGGCTCCTCCTCGTCGGTTAGCAGCACGTGCTCTGGTTCCGGAAATCTCCGGGGGGCCCTTCTCTCTCTTAGAGGATATCTCCGTTCCGGAGCTTCGGTAACCGGCTCCTCCGTTTCCTCTTCATCCGAATCCATTTCGGGATCGGGGCCGGTTCCGGTATCAGTTTCATCTTCCTCGGCCGGTTCTGTTTCTTCACCGTCTTCGGCCGGATCCTCGAGTGCTAACCGGTCCCTTGCCGGTCGGGACTGCTCTTCATAGAGTTGATTCTCACCGGTCGACTTGGAGCTCTTCATCTTCTTCTCCGACTCCCAGTCGGCGAGTGTCTTGTCCTCCATGAAGATGATATCACGACTCCTGAATATCTTCTTGTCGACCGGGTCCCATACTCGGTAGCCGAACTCGTCGTCGCCGTAACCGAGGAATATGCATGGCCGGGTCTTTGGATCTAGCTTTCCTCTCCGGTCCTTTGCCACATGCACATATGCGAGACATCCGAACACCTTCAGATGCCGGTAGGATACTTCCCTACCGGTCCACACTCTCTGTGGCGTGTCTCCATCCAGGGGTACTGAGGGTGATCTATTTATCACATATGTCGCTGTCGACATTGCCTCAGCCCAAAATCCCTTGGGTAATTTCGCATGTGCTAGCATACTCCGGACCCTCTCCATTATGGTCTGGTTCATCCTCTCGGCCAGCCCGTTCAGTTCCGGCGTCTTCGGCACAGTAAACTCGAGCCGGATTCCCTTCGAGCGACAGTACTCCGCGAACTGCCCCCGGTATTCCCCTCCGTTATCCGCTCGTATCGCTTTCAGCTTCTTGCCGGATTCTCTTTCCACTCTCGCGTGGAGTTCTTTGAAGACGCACAACACTTGGTCCTTTGTCTTCAACGGTGCCGTCCACAGCTTCCGGCTGTGGTCATCAATGAATGTCGCGAAGTACTGGGCTCCGCCATGTGACTTCGTTTCTACTTGACACACGTCAGTGTGCACCAACTCCAATGGTGCGCTACGTCTCGTCGGTGGCCTTGAGTGGAAGGAGGTCCGGTTTTGCTTACCGGCCAGACAGTCGGTACACTTCCCCAAGTGTAAATGCTTTACCGGTATCAGGTTGTCTTCGGCAAGCCTCTTCATCCCCTTCTCGCTCATGTGGCACAGTCTCTTGTGCCATAGCTCACCGGCAGTGTCAGCTGCCACGTTCAGCTCCTCAGGACATAGCCGGGAATTCATCAGGTACAGTGTGTTGACCTTCCGGGCCCGAGCCACTATCAGGCTCCCTTTGCTGAACTTCATGACACCGTTCCGGATGCTACCCGTGTAGCCTTCATCGTCTAGCCTCCCGGCTGAAATCAGGTTCAATCGAACCTCCGGAACGTGTCGAACATCCTTCAGCAGCATCTTGCATCCGGTTGATGTCATCAGCCACACGTCTCCTATGCCGGCAATCCGGCATGTACCTTCATTTCCCATCCGGACACAGCCGTGCTCACCGGCTGTGTAGGATGAGAAGTATTTCTTCTCCGGGGTCAGGTGGAACGACGCTCCGGAATCGACCACCCAGGTCATCTCTTCACCGGCAAGGTTCAGCTCCCTCTCTTCGGTAATGAGCATTATCTCTTCTTCACTTGCCGCGAGTGCCGTCGTTCCTTTCCGGTCCTGCCCTCGCCGATCCGGACCTCTCCGGTCCGTGGCTCCCCGGTATGCGCCGTTTCGCTCCGGTGACTTCTTCGAATCGGTGTCGTCGGCTCCGTTGTCTTTTCGGTAATGCCGACAATTCTTCCGGAAGTGCCCCGGCTTCCCACAGTGGAAGCATGTGGGCCTTCCTCTTGACTGCGACCGGGTCCCCGACTTCTCCCGTCTTTGCAGACTCCGGTTCCGTTGTCTTCCCCGATCCGATTCGGTAAGCAGCATCTTCGGATCGGAGGCCGGTTCTTTATCTCTCCGACGCGCTTCTTCGTTCAAAATACTTGTCTTTACCGTTTGTAGGGACAAGTTTTCTTCGGTGCAAGAGGTGCTGAGAGTCACCACCAAGTTCTCCCAGCTTTCCGGCAATGTACACATCAGGATGATGGCTTGCATTGCATCCTCCAACGGGAACTTGATCGCCGCAAGCTGGTTCACGAATCCCATGAACGTGCTTACGTGTTCCACCATACTCTCGCCGTCCCGGTACTTGAGGTTCACTATCTTCCTCATCAGGGAGGTCCGGTTCAACGCATTCTTCCTCTCGTAGAGGCCTGACAGCTTCCGCCACATCTCATAGGCGTTCGTATCGTTCGCCACATGTTGCAGAACACTTACATCGACATATTGCCGGATCGTCGCTACGGCTTTCCGGTTCAGGAGCTTCCACTCCGACTCTATTACCCCCTTGGGTATCTCGGCATTGTCGATCGGTTCGTACAGGTCTCGGACGATGAGAAGGTCTTCCATCTTTATCTTCCAGTCGGCGTAGTTCTGTGAGTTCAACACCATCATGCCCGGAGGCCCACTACCGCCGCCTTCCATTTTCTGTGTTACCGTCGCTCTGATACCACTTTGTTAGAGACAGCGCTCAGCCACAACCGAGGAATAGGATCTACTCACAGAAAACAGGAAATACAAAATGCATGAAGACAATAGAGAGAAGAGTACACTGGATGTTTTACGTGGAAAACCCTAAATGGGAAAAACCACGGGAGTCCTCAAACTCCAACTATCACTAAAACAGAGATGTACAATGGTGAAGCTACAAGGCAACAACCTTGAGCTCACTATCTTCGCCACAGGCGGCGGTAATACACAGAGGCAACGACCTCTTCGTCTCTCTCTCTCGGTTGCTCTCACTTCGCTCCCTCTTCGTGGAAAACAGAAAAATGAGCAACAACAACTAAACTGTTTGCCCTAAGTCATATTTATACACATATGACTTTCGGGCTATTTACAAATATAGCCTCAAGGGCTCTTGGCAAACATATTGACAAATATGTCCCCGCATCCGGATCTCTCTCCGGGTACATTCGTCATCCGGCTCCGTAGCCGGGGTCTTCATCATCCGGATCCGTATCCGGGTACTCTTCATCCGGCTTCATGCCGGGTACTCTTCATCATCCGGTTCCGTAACCGCAACCGGGCTTGCCGTCATTCATCTCCGGACATCCCATCCGGAGGGACCGAAATCCCAACATTAGCTAATTAGCTATTGTACTAAACTATGGTAGTAGCTAATTAGCTTCTATACTAAACTATGGTAGTAGCTGATTAGCTACCACTTAGCTAATTAGCTACTAAGCTAAAGTATGGTAGTAGCTAATTCGCTATCACTTAGTTAATTAGCTACTCAGCTAAAGTATGGTAGTAGCTAATTAGCTAATGTACTAAAGTATGGTACTAACTAATTAGCCACTATAACTAAAGTATGGTAGTAGCTAATTAGCTATTGTACTAAACTATGGTAGTAACTAATTAGCTACCATTTAGCTAATTAGCTACTATACTAAAGTATGGTACTAGCTAATTAGCCACTATAACTAAAGTATGCTAGTACCTAATTAGCTATCACTTAGGTAATTAGCTACCACTCAACTAACGTATGGTAGTAGGTAATTAGCTATTGTATTAAACTAGGGTAGTAGCTAATTAGCTACCACTTAGCTAATTAGCTATTGTACTAAACTATGGTAGTAGCTAATTAGCTTCCACTTAGCTAATTATCTACTCAGCTGAAGTATGGTAGTAGCTAATTAGCTACTGTACTAAACTATGGTAGTAGCTAATTAGCTGCCACTAAACTAATTAGCTACTCAACTAAAGTATGGTAGTTGCTAATTAGCTACCACTTAGCTAATTAGCTACTGTACTAAACTATGGTAGTAGCTAATTAGCTATTGAGCTAAAGTATGGTAGTAGCTTATTAGCTACCACTTAGCTAATTTGTTACTCAACTAAACTGTGGTAGTAGATAATTAGCGATTGTATTCAACTATGGTAGTAGCTAATTAGCTACCACTTAGCTACTTAGTTACTCAACTAAACTATGGTAGTAGCTAATTAGCTACTACTTAGCTACCACTTAGCTACCACTTAGCTAATTAGCCACTGTACTAAACTATGGTAGTAGCTAATTGGTTACCACTTAGCTAATTAGCTACTCAACTAGAGTATGGTAGTAGCTAATTAGCTACCACTTAGCTAATTAACGACATGTTAGCTAATTAGCTACTACACTACAACCATAACAACTAAATAGTTTCTACACTTTATACGGCTTACCTAATTAGCAAAGATGGAACTAATTAACTACACTATGGTCACAAGCAACAATTTTACCTGTTAGTTTTCTCCACTCATTTGGGAGAGCTGTATTACAATCCCCCAAACAGAATGCAACAATGCGACATGCATATTGAAAACAAACGATATGGTATGTGTGTTGGCATGGTTGTAGGTGAACCAACAGAGTAGCAAATTTGTCCTCTACACGTAATCCACAAGCGATGCAACGTGCTTGAATAGTCAATATATCCTTTCCTGGTTCTCCTTCATTTGGTAAGGGAGCAAGAATGTTTAGGTCCAATTCTTGTGTGCTCCTTACCATCCCCTCCACAAAATGTAGCTGCTTCTTAAGGCAGCTAACTACCTCTTCTTGACGGGAGTATTATTCCTTCAATGCAACCGGGAAATTTACTGATTAATTATTCCTTAATGAGGAGGATACAACAACAAGAAACAATAATCATTAACTTACTTGTAGCTTGTCCAAATTGTAATCTGTGACAGAGTTGAATTTTCCGCTAGGGATCTAGTGACCCCTCAATTTCAAGCTCATGTTCAGCAACCTGTTCCAGATAATGCCTCAGTAGCACACTTTCATGTACAAGTTATTTATAACATATTACATACTAGCAAAACAATAGGTACCGGAATCTTATTTCTGATTGTTGTAACTGCCGAAGTGAATTTGCTCTCCATCGCAGTAGCCAATGTTGCTTTCCCTAAATTAGTCTTAAAAAACTCCAATGTCTCACAGGCTTCATGGACATTTTTTAGCATATAGCTAATCAATGTCTCACCTGTATTATCAACATTGGCTTTCATTGTGTGTCAGTGTGGCATATACTTGTGGGTTTGTTGGGAGTCGGCAGTTGCATCATCAACTACCATGCTCCAAAATCTTGCCATTTTTTGTTACAAGCCCCATCTTCTGACATCTTTCTACCGATGCCTTACCATAAATTTCCCAAGCTACCTTGTACATTTCAGGGTCACGAGATTCCTTCGTTGTTTTGCAATACTCGTATGCAAAAGCTCTGGCAAATGAAATAGACAACTCGTTGTTGACCGGGATCTCTTGATGTACTTTCTCATGTAGTTTCATGCAGTCGTCGTACAGGTCCGATCGTACATGCTAGAGCTTGACCTTGCCTTTCACTCTAAGCACTTTATATACTGACATCCAGTCTACATCACTAATCAATCTATGTGTTAGAACAGCAGGGTCAATACCCTCGAGCAACAGACCATATATGTTGTGAAAGTCCTCCTTTGTCTCGCAAAATTTTGCGAAGTTGAGCACTCGAGGATAGGGTGTATTTAACTAATAAAACATAAAATTTCGTAAACTATCCTTATGATTTTCCCACAAAAAACTAGCTAAACAAATAGCTAATTAACAATAATAGTGTTTCCACTCGCATGCTTTTACCCAGTACCATTCCCTATAAGCCCACAAAAGTGAGAATGCGGAAGGGAAAGGGAAGATAGTCATTACTTCTTTGTTACGACTCACCATTATTTTGTCTTTTCTTGATGTTCCTCTTCTAGCTATTAGTCTGTCTTTATATCCTCATAATTGATGGCTTTGTATTCTTTTGTTGTGTTGTTAGCACATAACGTTAACATAGGAATTGCTTCTTCAAAGAGATGATCATCGTGTTTACACATGAAGAACATAACTTTTAAAACGATAAACATATAAAAGTCCCTCCAACTTGTTAGAAATACTAGTACGCTCAAGTATGTGAACGATAATTGCTTAGTAAAATGCCACATCACTAAACTTTTCCCTTGAATATACAACTACTTGTCATGGACTCCTAATGGAGAAGAGACTTGGAATTGAAAGTAACTTTTGAATTTAAATTCCACACTAACTTTTGTTGGAGCACTACATAAATAAAGCATTGGAGAGTGGTATATTAGTCTCAGTTTTTGTGTATTTTGTAGGCTCTTATTGGGAATGCATACTTTAGGTTTAAATACACCCACTTAGCTTAATATAGTTCATCTTGTTTGTACTCTCGTAAGCCTTCTTTTGAGTATAGTCTGAGTTTAAAAGTGTTCATTACTCTTGAGGATACTAAGCTTACTAAGCTTAAAAGCCCTCTAGTCTAGTTTTTGTATACATATTCATAAGTGTGTGCATGTTTCAAACACAATATATAGATCCAAGATGTCCGTTTGAACAGTTTTTAAGTCGGTTTGAAACCCTAAACCCTATTCACCAAATTTAGTGAGTTGTAGCTCGTTGGAAACTTGGGAAGTCTACGTTTAGTGTGCAAAATCTCAAATGTTCAGTGTTTTGTTGCAGAGAGACAATGGAGTTTCAGAGGAATGTGGTAGTTGTTTTCTGGGTCGAGGAAGGGTACACAACAAAGAAAATATTCATGATCTCCATTAACTATATCATTTATAGAATAACATCCTTGGGAATTCGCATACATGTGTCTAAGCCTATCTAGAGCATGGCCTGCTCGGGATGAACGCACCCTCACAATCTGTGTAGACCAATTTCTGCTCGGCCTGCTCGGGATTGTGGTTGCCAATTTCTACAGCTTGGCTTACATCTGGGTTGTGTATCAGCTGCATCGATTGTTCCACACATGTTATCTGAGACAACAAACATGCTAATGTAAAGATAAAGATTCATCTACAGAATTACTTGAAACCAAATTCATAACTGTTGAGTATATGTGTTGAACATAGAAACATAATGAATAAAGATATATATATATATATAATTTCTGGAGTCTTTAAGTAAAATGTGAGAATAATGTCAAAGAGTGTATACTAACCCTGTCAAGGGCTCGTTGCATCTCGACTTTGATCACCGATGCCGCCTCATTGATGGCTGAACTTGTGGTAGAGTCATTCATCCGTGATGCCTCTCCGACACAGCAATCATCGTGACCGTGAATGCTCGCGTGGTTGTGTTGGTGAGTTCGGTCACTTCCCTTAATCCCAAATTCCCAGCATCCCTAAGAGGTGCGAAGAAATGGGTGGAGAAGTTGGTGAGGCCCTCGTGGTAGAGATGGCTTTCCAACATTCCAACGACCGAAGAAAGAGTGTGAATGACATTCGCGATACCATTCACACGTTGCACGAGCATGGTGAGAGTAAGAGAAAGAGATGCCATTGCGGCCGATAGCTCTTGTGACTGTAAATCTGACGCGACCCTCGTGAGCGTGGCTTCAGCATCGGCCATCCTTCTCTCCGTGTGGCACAGGTGGCCAAGATCCGAACACATGGAAGTAGATGAATTCACAATGGTCCATATGGCCTCCATCAAAGCCTTGACCGACGTATAGCTTGTATTCACTGATTGGAGGCCTTTTAGATGTGCTACCCTTACCCTGTGCACATCATGGTGGGGAGGTGTTGGGAATTGGAGATGGATGCAGGTGAGACCGGCCTCCAACTCCTTTAGGAAGGTGGAGCTCGATCCTACCTGACGGTATAATGCATGTCTATTCTTATATGAGCCGGTAAGCCTGGTTGAGTTAAGTATGGGTGCACGATGAAGATTGGGTCTAGTGGAGCTGAATCTTCTGCAGAAATCTCGTTGGCCGATCACTAGTGGGAGCTGATGACCCAAGTACATGATGATTAATAAGATCATGCATTGAACAGAGAGGGGAGAGGGATAGATAGATTATAGATATATCTCACTAAATGTAAAAAGTATATATGGTTTTAGATGATTCTATGTCTTTTTAATTTAGTTTAGACCATGGTAGCGGCTGCTATTTATTGCTATTTATAGACAGTGGATGTGGGATGTGGATGTGGATGTGCAACTACACATAACGGGCACGAGTTTTGTGAGTGGAATGGTGGTTAACTGTCACTCTCACATACCTAATTATTACCGGTCTTCATTACAACAAGAGTAGCCTGCTTCTTCCGGGCAGCTCGCATGCCCACCCATCCATCCAAAGCTTAAATGTATTCTTTTTACTTTAACGGTTAACCTACTCTCTCTCTCTCTCCGCCCCCTTCGGTTAACTATCACTGTGACTAACCTAATAATTACCAGTACAAGAGTTGCTTCTTCCGGGCAAACTCTCATGCCCAACCATCCAATCTTCTCTTTCTTTTCACTTACCTACTCTCTCTCTCTCTCTGTCACACACACACACACACACACACACTTGACATGAGATACGCCAATCTATGTGGTGGTGGTGGTGGTAAGTAAGCGGCGGTGGCGGCGGCGGTGCCCCTGGTGGGGTGGGAAGGAAGTCAATTGGGAGGAGGAGGAGGAGGAGGAATCTTCTTCTTCTTCTTCTTCTTCATTTTCATCTTGGGCTTGGAAGTGGGCGATAGGGGTGGGAGGGGGGAGCTCGTTGTGGTGGGGGTCGGTACTGGCAGGACTTCCTTCGCAGTTCCAGCAGCCGCCGGTGTCAGGTGGGCCGGACAACACGAGTGGCGTGACATGAAAGAATACGAAGAAGAATAGGAGGAGGAGGAGAAGAAGGCTGAATTTAGGGAAGGCGGAGGCGGCCATCGTTAATTGCAACAGTCGCGCAAAATGGAATGGAATTGTGTTGCTGTTGCTGCGGCCGCGGTTTTGTAGTGGTCGGGTCGGCACCGCCGGAATTTGCTTGTTCTCCCCCGCCGCCTCTGATTCTCGACGTTCCTCGAGCAAAAAAAAACAGGTCGCTCGGAATTTGCTTTTTTTCCACCGCCTCTGAATCTCCACGTATGGTAAACGAGAAATAGAAAGAGAGGGAGAAAGGGAGAGAGAGAAAGAGAGGGAGAAAGAATGTTTTTATGATAATGTGTGTTTGTCTCTCTCTCTACAACCAACCAACCGACCACAGAGAGAGAATGTGATGGTTATAGGTGCACCCTATTTTTGGGGTGCACCTTTTCATATCATAAGGTTACGTTTTGTATTTACTTTCTTATTTACTTATTTACACTAATTAGTTTATTACAACACCCCCCCATAAACTAATTAGTTGTGAACCGTTGTAATCCTAAATTTTCACAACAAGTTTCAAATTTGTCCGGAGGGAGAGCCTTTGTTAGAAAATCAGCCCACATATGATTTGTTGATGTAAACTCTAATGTAAGCTTGTTTTCTTCGGCTAACTCTCGTATAAAGTGATATTTTAAATCCACATGTTTTGTTTTCTCTGAGTGCTTTGGATTCTTCGTTAAGTAGATGCATGATATATTGTCGCAGAGGATTTTCAATTGGAGTGGTCCACATAGTTGGAGTTCTTTTATCACTGTTTGCAACCATAATCCTTCTTTAGCAGCCAATGCCACTGCTACGAACTCAGCTTCAGCAGATGAGAGTGTCACAGATTCTTGTTTTTTCGATTGCCACGTCACTGCTGCTCCTGCCATTATAAAAGAAAAACCAGCAGTAGATCTACGAGAATCAATGTCCCCCCCCCAATCCGAATCAGACCAACCAACAAGTGATTTGATTGGTCTTTCGGATTGGGATCGTTTATATGTTAATCCATAGTTAGATGTGTGTTTTAAATATCGCATAACTCGTTGAAGTGATTTCCAATGCATAAGACCAGGATTATGCATAAAGCGTGAAAGATAGTTAATTGCAAAACAAAGGTCAGGACGAGTCCCTGTGACTAAATATCGAAGTTTTCCTATTAATTGTTTAAAAGGAAATTGTTGCATAAAATTAATATCTCTTTTTGTGGTTGGACTATCAGATATGCTTAAGTTACATGTTAATGATAAGGGAGTAGTGCAAGGTTTAATGTTTAGCATTCCGAAGGATTTCAAAATTTCATTAATGAATTTATTTTGATGAATGATCAAGGTGCCCATACTACGATTACGCGTAACTTGCATGCCTAGGAAATAAGATAGGGGACCTAAATCTGTTATTGAAAATGCTTTGGAAAGCTCTAGCTTTGCTTGAGTAATTTCAGATGGTGTTCCGACTATAGGAATGTCATCAACATATAATGCTACCACTAACAACCGATTAGATGAATGATTATGTCTAATGTATATATTTGGTTCTGATAACAATCTAGAATAGCCATGTGAGAGCATAAAATTGTTAAATTTTTGAAACCATAACCTAGGAGATTGTTTGAGTCCATAAAGTGATCGATGTAATCGACACACATAGTTTGGTTGAGATTGTGACTCAAACCCAGGAGGTTGGGACATGTAGATTTCCTCAGGTAAATCACCATGTAGAAATGCCGTTTGTACATCCAAATGATGTACTTCGAGATCAAGAATGGTGGCTAGAGCCATTAGGAGCCGAAAAGATGCCATACGGAGGACGGGTGAAAATGTCTCAGAATAGTCAAGTCCTTCAACTTGAGAAAAACCACGAGCTACAAGTCGAGCTTTGTAACGTGCAACAGTACCATCAGGGTTTAGTTTTTTCTTCAACACCCATTTGCATGAAATAGGTGAGCGTCCCATTGGGAGTGGTACTAGAGTCCATGTTTTATTGGCCTCAAGAGATTCAAGTTCTTTTGCCATGGCGGCTTGCCATTCTACACGATCTGGACTTTGCAATGCCTCATTGATAGTTAAGGGATCATCAGAGACGTCTGATGTGGTTGTCGGGGAACCAAGAGCCGAAAAAAGCAAACTCAGGTTCAAATCGATGGTCCGCAACAAGGGCATCAATTTTTTGTGTGTGATCATAAAGATCTTGAATAGTACGAACTTTCTTTGGAGTCGATGTAGGGCTAAGTGAACTAGGTGATTTCGCATTGTCACAACAATTTTTATCTTCTACATGTTGACTATTAGTGGGATATGAGGTATTTCTACATCCTATTTTAATTACTTTTGCATCATTGTGACCATTGGTTTTCCCCTTACCATTAAGGCGTGAGGATCTTCGTAGTGGGATCAAGAGATTTTGAATAGGATGGGAACCTGAATAATCAATGTGAGTTAATTGTGTTCTATCTAAAGGCTTTTCCTTATGAGTGCTAAATTGTTTATTAAGCCTTTGTTTAGTTTGCGTAGAGTTAGTGTTTAAAATTGGAGTATGTACATCAGTTTGTTGTGATTGTTTGGTTATTAGGGGCAATAAGTTGGAGTCATTGGTTGAAACTGGGACTTCTGGGCGAACCTCTAGAGATGAATGCATTAGTGGAGGAGGGTTAATTGGCATATGGTCAAGTGTGACTTGTTGAATTTCCGAGGACATTTGTGGAGCCCGCCAAGAATTAGTAGGTGATGATATTATTTCTTTATTAGATTCAATGTTAGACATGGTAGTCTCATCTTGTATCTTTTCATGGCCATGATGTGGGTGAGGATTAGATATTAGCTTATCTTCATCAAATATCACTCGTCGACTAAATATAAATCTTTTGGATTTTGGGTCATATAATCGATAACCCTTATAGCCATGAGGTTCGCCATACCCAACAAATATTGTGCGAACTGCGTGATTATCTAATTTTGATCGAGTTTCTAAGGGTACGAGTGCATATGATGGACATCCAAAGATTCTTAGATTTTCATAATTTGGATTTTTTCCAAACCACAAGGAAAATGGAGTTGTCCTAATTGATCGACTATATGTTCTATTGAATATATAACAAGCGGTTGAAACGGCCTCTTCCCAATATGTTCGGGGAAGGTTTGCAATGGCGAGCATGCTACGAGTGGCGTCCATATACAACCGGTTTCGCCGTTCAGCCCTTGAATTGTGTTGGGGTGTATATGGGATGGTAAACCGTTGTTGAATCCCATGGTTTTGGCAATAAGTTTGGAAGTTTTGGGACTTGAATTCTCCACCATTGTCTGATTGTAGTACTTTAAGGGGTAAATCTTGTTGATTTGTTACAAGTTTGTGGTAGGCTTTAAATTTCTCAAGGACTTGATCACTACATTTTGTCTTGAGAAACGTGACCATCGTGAACCGAGTAAAGTCATCGATAAATGTTAGGAAATATACATTTCCAGATAGGGATGGGGTAGACAAAGGACCACATATATCCGTATGTACTAGTTGGAGGGGTTTGGTGGTCGTTGTAGGATGGGATGGAAATGGCGAGTTAGAAAGTTTTCCAAATATACACCCTTCGCAAAGGGATAATTTCGATTTACGAGGAAGAGTAAAGCCAATTGCTATATGTTGTCGGGCCATGTGAACCATTGTTTGATGGTTTAAGTGACCTAATCGATAGTGCCATAATAAGGTCATATAGTTTGATGTGTTTGAATCATCTATGTGGTGTGCTTCTTCAGCAGGTACCACAGAGCGGCCTAGAAGGTAAAGACATCCTTGTCTTGGACAATTGACGACATAGCCTCGTCCAGAGGGTGTCTTATGACGAATGATACAATATTTGTGATAAAACTCGACGGATGTATTATCATTCGTGAGTTTATTGACTGATATCAAGTTTTTGGCTATGTTAGGTATATAGTAAACTTCATTGATTTCAATGAAGTTCCCATCAGAAAGTTCAAGATGAGCAGTCCCATGTCCAAGGGCATATTCAACCCCATTGTTCCCAAATCTAACCGGGAAAGGATGTTCTAAGGCCTTATAGTCTTTGAGCCATTCAACTCTTGAGGTGAGATGACATGTGGCACCTGTATCAAGAATCCACGTTGAAGTGGGAGAATTGTTAAATGAAGTGAGGGCCATGAAGGCAATGAAAGAATCTTCATTATCTTTATCGGAATTTTGGTCATTATCACATATGTGATTATTTGGATCGTAGTCATCATGAGATGCATTATAAGATTGGTCTTCTTTATATGTTCTTTTCCCGTTGTTAGAATTCCTATAACAATCTTTCGTTTCATGTCCGCTCCTTTGACAATTTTTACAAAAGGATCTAAGGAACCTAGATTTGTTATGATTCCTTGAATCGTTAAATTTAGAGGTTCGTGAATAAAATTTGGAGTTATTAGGTTGGTATGTTGATTTAGGTTTATTGTAAGGTTTTTTATTGTAATTTGGATGTTTGATATAAAGTGCGGTGTGAGATGAGGAGGGTTGATTTATTGCCCTACGAAGTATGTTTTCTTGTGAGATTGATGCAACTAATGTTGGGACACTAATGTTGGCGGATGTGGATTTTGTACTTATAAATGGTTGCCATGATGGGGGTAGGGCGGCTAACAAGAGGGCAGATTGAACGGAACTTGGCAAACTAAGTCCTGAAAAGATTACATCATCAAGTCGAAGTCTCCAATTTTTAACGAATGTATCAACATCATCATTTTCATTCATATTCATATTTATTAATGTTTTTAAATTTGCAACTTGGGACGTAACGTCCGTATGGAGGTAATTAGCCTCTAATCTATCCCATATTTGTTTGGAGGTAGTCAAGGTTCTCACACTTTGCTTAAGTGTGTCCTCCATATGAAGGAGAAGTTCTAAGCGAGCGTTTAAATCACGCCGCTTCCATGTTTGCACACCAAGTGCATTTGTGGGGTCGGGGCACACGTCGGTTCCATCGACGATTTTTAACAAGTCATGTTGTTCTAATATAATTTCCATGGTCATACGCCATGGTTGATAATTTTTATCATTCAATTTTTCAATATGATAAGTGCGAGACGATACCTGGGCGGCATTTGCCGCCACATTTGCTATCACTCCACCGTTTGACATGGTCGAAAGTCGTTTCTTTAATTCGCACGTTTGTTATTAACACCGCGACACAAATCTTGGTGGGGTTGGACTCCTTCACCGCTCTGATACCATATGGTAAACGAGAAATAGAAAGAGAGGGAGAAAGGGAGAGAGAGAAAGAGAGGGAGAAAGAATGTTTTTATGATAATGTGTGTTTGTCTCTCTCTCTACAACCAACCAACCGACCACAGAGAGAGAATGTGATGGTTATAGGTGCACCCTATTTTTGGGGTGCACCTTTTCATATCATAAGGTTACGTTTTGTATTTACTTTCTTATTTACTTATTTACACTAATTAGTTTATTACAACACCACGTTCCACGAGCAAGAAAAGCAGGTCTATCGGTCGATGGGTGCATGTATGTAGATAGTGTCAACCTTCGTTCATTCAATATATATATATATATATGTACACTTGGAAAAGCACTCCTTGAACGTCTACGGCCATGCCCATCCCATCCCGCTGACCAGATATATATATATATATTATGTAATGCCCCCCATGTCCTTTATGTATGTTTATGTATATGCTTTCGACCATCTCTAGTAGCCGGGACATATCATTTGCACACAAGCCAATCCATAGACACATCCCTCATGTCATGTGAGCTTGAAAATAGCCTCTTTTATCGTAATTTAGTTTCCTTTAGTGGTAAGTTGGGTAGACCACTAGCATTACGTGTTGGGTTCGAAACTGAATTTTCTCATCTCTCTATGACGTTGTAGATGCGATTGTGGAGTGTCGTGGTTGAACACATGACCTTCTCGTCTCCATTGGCCAACCTTACACGATGTACCTCAAATACACAACATTGTTTGCTTCCAACATATCTTGGAGCATGAAGTCAACACTTTTTATCTCATCACTAGTGTCACTACAAACCGTCAATTTACGTTTTATCTCATCGTTAGTGTTACTACACAGCTTCAATTTGATGCTCAAGAAGTTATGTGAGGCGGTAAGTCATCATCGTAATTGGTCTATAGTTTGGGAGTTAGCTCTAAGTATTTGTATCCCAAACAATCCTCCTTGTAAGTTAGAACTTGGTGGTATGGATACTTAAATTCATTGCAAGTTCATTATGGTGGTGATTTTCTTCCCTAATGATAGTCATCATAATTTACAAAAACAAAAAGAAAGGATAGTGATGTGCCAATCAACTTGATATTTTGTATGCATAACAAGACTTCATTTTTTTGAAGATTCTCCACTTACCCATAGAAGATATAAACGCACTTACCCATTCTCTAAATACAATGAAAAATTCTTCAAGAACCTGGTACGATGATGTTTTTGGGCACGACTACTCCACTTCTTCCCACGTAGGTAGGGACAAGTTTTTCATCGTTAGCTCTTGTATCTTCATATAAACCTTATGTCTAAAAAACATTACACGTTAAGTTTAGAATAATTTAGAGAAAATTAACAAAGCAATCCAATGAAAAACAATCATCACATAGAATACTCACTTTTGAAACTCTGTGACCATTTCATCTAAGCTGAACTCCTTGGTGGCCACTCTTGATAAAACAGATATGAATAATATGTCATCTTTTATCCCTTGCAATGACTGCATCATGTCCTCTGCTAATTCTTCTATCACTAAGTCACTTTTACGTGACTTAGACTTGATCTCCACTTGAGGGTCCAACTTAGCCTTCTTTGATTGTTGGCCCTTTATCTCTTTTCGCTCCCACATACTGAAAATTCAATCTTGGAGGTCCCACACCTCCTCTCTTCTAAAAGCAAGTTGAAACCATGAGTCATACTTCCTCAGGCCTTCAGACTTTCTGCTTTCGTTAACTGCTACCCCCCCTTCAAGTAGACATTGTCATCGCAATCCAGGATGCAACCTAGTAGGAAATTTTTGCAAAGCATCAAGGTACTCATGATGAAAGAACCTGATGCACTCTATACATGACATCTTATGTCTATAGTCATTATCATTATTGTGGTCCCAAGCTAACAACTTGGCTTCTTCATGTATAAGCCCGACATACACTTTACATTCTGCATATTTGAAGAATGGGGTAAGATGATACTCCTTGACAAGTTGATGTCGGGCTTTAGTAGAGTGGGATCCTCCAATCACGTAGTATGTGTAATCATCAGCCGAACTGTACGTGAAGTCAGCAATAGTTGGGCACTGATCTGGGTCTAGCATTACTGAGAATGGCACTATAGTAGCATGTGGATTTATCTTCATTTTGCCTTTCTAATTCTTCACATGCACTGAATATGGCTCTCTTATCTCTAGAGCCCGTCGTCCTATTTCCGGATCAATTGGTGGCCTTTGAATAGAACAAATCGGTAAATGAAATAGTTGTCCCTTATGGACAACCTTAGTCTTTACAATATTTTCTCGAATCCAATTTTTTCTTTGAGGTGAGGATTCCCGAGCCAATCTGGCCACCTAGAAGAATTACTTCGAGTTGTGTATCTTCCTCCTCATCTTCAACGAACTCGAGTACTTCAGGCTTGTCCTCCTCAGGGTGCTACCGTTTCTTGTACTTCTTGTTTATAAAGTTCATCAAAGCTTCATCATATAATATAAAGTTCATGAAAGCTAATAAAATAGTTATAAAGTTATGCATTGAGTTCTCGTTGAAAGCCACCCTCTTTCAATGGGAACTCGATGTTGTCATAATATAGCATGGTATGGTTTTAAAAGGATTTGAACCCACAACCTTGTGTCACATAAGTTAAAGCCCTACCATTAAGCTATACATTGTAATACAAAGAAGATTGTTTTCATTTATTATTTCACTATTGAAAGTTGATGTATATTTCAAATTGCTTTGGAACATTTTAGAAACTTCAGAAGTACTCCTGACAGCACTATAAAAAGAGGCACAAGGCATTATTTCGAACCAATTCAGTGCAACGTCAGTCTTAAGCTTCCTAGGTATTCTTGTATATTCTCTTCATATAATATAACATATCATTTGTTACCATCATTCTCACTCACTCACACACACACACACTCTCTCCATCTCTCTTCTTCTCCCGAGAGTTCTACACCTTTTTCCCTCTTAGTACTAATCCTCATCTCTAATACTAATTCCCTCTCTATCTTAGTACTATTCCTGATAGTTTGAACTGAATTCCTTCGTTCTCATCTTCATATCCCTCATTCACTTCATACAAATCTTCTTATCCCTCCTCCAATACTATGGAAATTGTTAGCGCGCAAGAATACCAATCTGTCCTCTTGGAGCTACAGTGCTTGAAAGAAAAGTTCGTAGCACTAGGATAAGAAAATCAAGGGTTGTTGGGTGGTCTTCAACAAATCTCTTTAGAGAAGCAGCAAACGCACACCAACACGGAGAGTTGACATTACGTGTACAACAGCTTGAGGCAACCATCGTGTCCTTGCAACAACAAGGACCAAATACTCAAGGAAGATCCCAAGATCGGTCTTCCTACAAAATTCGACGGAACGCGGTCACAATTCAGAGGATTCCTTAATCAGGTACGTCTCGTGGTTCAAATGCATCCTTCCCGATATCCCACCAATGCATCACGAGTGGGATTAGGAGGCACGTTGCTTAGTGGCCCAACTTTGGCTTGGTTTGCACCTTTATTAGAACAAAGATCTCCATTGTTAAATAATTTTGAAGAATTTATTAGCGAGTTTAAAGCTTGTTCCGGGGACACCGATAGTGTTAGGACGACAATCAAGAAAATCCAAAGATTGCGTCAAGGTGATCGTCCAGCCTCAGCCTATGTTGTGGATTTCCATCTACTCACCACCGATATTCCTTGGGATGATCTAGCATTGATGGAGCAGTTTCGATATGGCCTTCGAAATGATGTCAAAGATTTACTCCTGACTTTTCCCGAAGAACCAAAGTCGCTCATAGAGGCAATCAGTCGAGCGGTGCATTGCAATAACAGACTTTTCGAACGACGTTCAGAACATCAATTACAAATTTCAAGAACAAGGTCGGAGCCCACATATGCCTCAATCGTATGCGTCTCCAACAAATGCTCCAACCCCGATGGAAATCAACACTACATGTCGTCGCGGACAGTTATCGGAAGAGGAAAAGCAGCGACGCCGAGCAAATCAACTATGTCTTTATTGCGGTGGACTAGGACATATTGCAATAAACTATCCCCCTAGGCCAAGAAGACAGGTAAATCAAATATCCACTATTACTAATAGTATTAAGCCCGATTCTATTTCATTAGGACTGTATGATAGTTCTAATAGCCCAAGCCTATCAAACAAATTTGAAATCCTTAGTGAGCTCGAAGAAGGATTAAACGACTAAGTCCAGCCAAAATAGGAGTCGTTTGGTTGGACAACCCTAGATCTGTGCAGCCCATTAGTGGTTCCATTCCCTCTAAGCAAGTTAGCAATGTCTTCCTAGTTCAAGTAAAAATTAGTACTAAAAGTACTCCTCCAGTACATGTCTTAGCACTCCTAGATTCCAGAGTTAATTCTTGCTTCATGGATAAGAATTTTGCCCAAGCTCATTAGATATCCTTAAGAAAACTCCCTTGCCCAGCCTCTGTACTAGTCATTGATGGTCACCCCATTTCTTCTGGAGATATCGTAGAAGAGTCAAAGCCAATTAGTGTTATCCTAGATAATTTGGCATGTGTAGTATCATTCAATATAATTAGTAGTCCAGAACATCCCATTTTTTTGGGGTTACCATGGTTCGAGTTACACAATCCGTACATAGATTGGAGAACAAGAGAAATCTGGTATCAACAACCTCGAGAATCTACTCATAAGGTTTCAATCATTTCACTACATTAATTGCGTGAGGAAGGGCGCAAGGAATCAATGTTTGTATTCGCAGTAGAAGTGAAACCTTCCAGCACCACTAAAGAGGAATCCATAGTTCAACTTCTCGAGAAGTATCGTCATTATGCCGACGTGTTTGATAAGGTACAAGCCAATACTCTTCCTCACCATCGACCGTATGATTGTCCCATTGATTTACAACTAGGAAAAGAGCCACCATGGGGATCGATCTACAACTTGTCACCAACCGAGCTAGAAGTCCTTCGAGCCTACATAGAGGAGAATTTGACAAATGGGTTCATTCGACATTTGAAATCTCCAGCCGACGCACCCATTTTCTTTGTCAAGAAAAAGGATGGATCACTTCGTCTCGTCGTGGATTGTTGTGGCTTGAATAAGGTCACCATCAGGAATAGGTATGCACTTCCCCTTATCTCGAGTCTTTTGGAATGGATTAATGGTGCAAAGTTCTTCACAAAGATCAACTTACAAGGCGCATATAACCTCGTATGGATCCGACCAGGAGATGAATGGAAGACTGCTTTTCGCACCCGATACGAGCACTTCGAGTATTCGGTTATGCCATTCAGTCTCACCAATGCGCCAATAGTCTTCCAACACATGACAAATGATATATTCTGAGATCTCTTGGATATCTGTTTGATCATCTATTTTGATGATCTACTAATTTATTCGAAGACTCAAGTAGAGCACGATTCTCATGTACTATTAGTACTAAAACAACTTTGAGAACATGGTCTTGCAAAACTGGAAAAATGTAGTTTTGAGTGCAACCAAGTGGGATTTCTAGGCTATGTCATTTCCTCGGAAGCCATCTCTATGGATCCAACTAAGGTCAAAACTATGGTAGAGTGGCAGACTCCCTGTTCATTGCGAGATGTGCAATGTTTTTTAGGCTTCGCAAATTTCTACCGCAAGTTTATACAAGACTACTCAAAGCTTATTTTGCCTCTCACATAGCTTACCAAAAAGGGGCAGTCGTTTGTTTTGTCTAAGGAAGCAGACATGGATTTTGTCAGTCTTAAGAAAGCATTTACATTGGCTCCTATTCTAGCTTATGTTGATCCAAAAAAACCATTTATCATGGAGGCAGACGCCTCGGATTTAGCCTTTTGTCACAACAAGGCGATGATAAAAAACTACATCTTGTGGCGCTTTCCACTTGCGCAAGTTTGATGTTGTCGAAATCAACTACAAGATACATGACAAGGAGCTTTTGGGAATAGTGGACTCTTTCACACAATGGAGCCATTTTTTAGAGGGATCTTCTCATCAAGTCAGTCTTCAGTGATCACAAAAACCTTTCCTATTTCCAGAATGCTCGTGTATTAAATCGACAACAAGCTCGGTGGGCCCAATTCCTCACTCGTTTCGACTTCAAAATTACATATCGTCCTGGAAAGTAGCAAGGGAAGGCAGATGCATTATCGTGGCGCTCGTATCTAGCACCTCAGCCCGGTGATCCAACATTCGATAATCAAAAGCAAGTCATCCTGGGACCACAACGACTGCAAGCAACGTGAGTTTTGACACTCCATTGGATTCCCGCACTATCGATACCATACGTGAAGACTTGAAGACAAACACTTTCGCTCAAGCCATTCTAGCACAAAATAATCCCTCACGGTCAACCTATTCTCAGTCACAACAACCAAGTACGGACTATCGAAAATTCGAATGTCATGATGGATTACTGTTCTTTAAGAAACTCTTGTATGATCCCAATGGTTCTTGTCACCTTTGGGTAGTCCAAAATTATAATGACACATATACAGTTGGACATTTTGGTAGCACTAAAACATTGGATTTAGTACAATGATCATTTTGGTTGCCTCATATGCGACGATTTCTGAAGACTATGCTCGGACATGTGATACATGTTGCAGAGCAAAGATGCCAAGACATCATCCATATGGTTTATTGGAACCATTACCAATTCCAAGCAAGTTGTGGCAGTCCATTTCTTTGGATTTTATCACTGATCTTCCAGCTTCAAAGGGATTCGATACGATCTTAACAATAGTAGATCGATATACTAAGATGGCACATTTCCTACCTTTTACTAAGGCAATCGCTAGTGAAGAAACCGTTGAAATTGTCATGTGTGAAGTATTTCGGCATCATGGCCTCCCGGATAGTATCATCAGCGATCGTGGACCTCGATTCGTCTCGAAATTCTAGAAGCATCTCTTCAAAATGCTCAAGGTCACTTATAACCTCTCCTCCGACTATCATCCTCAAACAAACGGACAAGCAGAACGAACAAATCAAACGCCGAAACAGTATCTTCGGTGTTTTCTAAGCTATCAACAAGATGATTGGGCGGATATTCTCCACTTTGCCAAATTTGCTTATAATAACTCTATCCACTCATCGACTAGGGTTACACCATTTTATGCTTATACAGGCTATCATCGTCGATGGTGTGTGTTAGAAACTACAAAGTTACCCACAAATTCTCATGGAGAAGATCATTTGGAGTGGTTACGCAATATACAAGCTGACCTATCTACCCATTTACATCAAGCTCAACAAAGATAGAAGGCTTATGCGGATCGTCATCGGCTTCCATCTTGTTTTGACATTGGAAATCAGGTATGACTATTACAATGACACATCAAGACTACTCGACCATGCGATAAATTGGATTATCAACGATTAGGTCCTTTCCGTATTATTGGAAAAATTAATGATGTCACTTTCCGTCTCGAGCTACCTCCACAACTACGGATATATCCGTGTTTTCATAGTTCTATTCTCGAACCTTATCAAGACAACACTTTTCCGAATTGTATTACACCACCTCCACCCCCGATCAAGCTTGAAGTAGGACCGGAGTACGAAGTTGCTACAAACGCTCGAGCTCTTATTGAGGACTTCCATCGAGAATACCCGACAAACCAAGTCCTCAGTCTAAGACGACTCGTATTACTCATCGTCTTAAGGGGGGCTAGTATCATGATATAGCATAGTATGGCTTTAAAAAGATTTGAACCCACAACCTTGTGTCACATGGGTTGTAACCCTACCATTAAGCTATACATTGTAATACAAAAAGTTGTTTTCATTTATTATTTCACTATAGAAAATTGATGTATATTCCAAATTTCTCTGGAACATTCTACAAACTTCAGGAGTACTCCTGACAACACTATAAAAAGAGGCACAAGGCATTATTTCGAACCAATTCGGTTCAACGCCAATCTTAAGCCTCCTAGCTATTCTTGTATGTAACATATTATTTGTTACCATCATTCTCACTCTCTCTCTCTCTCTCTCCATCTCTCTCCTTCTCCTGAGATTTCTACACATTTTTCCGTCTTAGTACTAATCCTCATCTCTAGTAATAATTTCCTGTCTGTATTGGTACTAATACCTAACAGATGCAGTGCATCTATAATGTGTTACCATACGAGATGTATGGAGAGCGAGGGTGGAATGTTATAATGTTGTTTATGTGTATGTGTAAATGTAATTGTGAGTGTGAGTAATTACGTATGTGTACACATGCACACGTGTGTGCATGTGGATGGATACGAAGAGGTGTGAGTGAGTGATTGGTGTGAATGCCCGAGGGGTCTTGCACCCCTGTGTATCTACCCTTTTGTAACTATTTAACCCCTTATGGGGAATGAATGAAGAATGAAGGAATAATTCTCTCTCTCTCCCCTTACGTTGAAATCCCTTGGGAGGGGGGTGGCGCTATTCTAGGCACCACCCCCCCACCCCTCAATGCTTGTCAACATCTTCATGTTCTCTCTCACCATCAACCCATTCATCATCTCCACTATTGCACCATGTCTATCTTCATCATCAATCATCATGCTATCATAATTATCATTAACCCTAACCCTAAAACATATAACACATTAAGTTCCCATTGAAAGCAACACTCATTTAACGGGAACTCGATATTCCCATTGAAAGCAACACTCATTCAACGAGTACTCAATGCACTGCATCGAGTTCTCGGTGCAAAAAATGAACAAAATAAAATGGAATCTTTTGGGAATCTTTAGAGAATCTTAAAAAGGAGTTAAAAGAAGATACTAGGCAATTTTCTTTCCCTTGTTCATGTTGTTGATGTCGACTCGAGTTGACCAGGGAGATGAAAACGGAAGGTTTGGGATGCTCTATGCTCTTGTGCTCTTTTGCTTCTTGAATGCGATAATGACAATGAGAAGAGGCCTTTCCTTTATATAACTTTTTTTAGGATTTTTTATTTTTATTTTTAAATTTGATTTGTTATAGAAGAAAAAAAAAAAAATTTGGTTGAGCTTAGTTAGCCTTACTTGATGATAGGGTGTATAAGACAAAGGATTGCCATACACAATATGAGGGCTTGACCAAGTAGATTAGAGAGAGTTGTGAATTAAAATAGATTATAACGACCAAGGTAACTACGAATTTGAGAGAGAGACTCAAGAAATTAACACAAAAGATAGAGAATGTCATGGCAAGACTCGAACCCATGACCTTATGCTACATGGGTCGAGGTCTTACCATTAGACTATACATTATAAGTTGTAGGATATTATTTTCATTTATGTTTTATTTTAGAAATTGATGTATATTCCAGATTTCTCTGGAACATTCTAGAAGCTTCAGGATTACTCTTAGAAATACTATAAAAGAGGGCACTAGGCGTTATGTTGAACCAAATTGGTTCAACGCCAGTCTTAAGCCTTCTAGCCACAGTTGTACATTCTCTTCACGTAATACATATATTTCTCTCTCTCTCTGTCTCTCTGTCTCGCTCACTTCTTCCTTCTCTCTCAAGAAGTTCTACACCCCTCATAGTACTAATCCTTCGTTTAGTACTAATCCCTTCTCTGTAGTACTAATCCTTCGTTTAGTACTAATTCCGTCTCCGTCTTACTACTGATTCCTGACAGTTTGAACCAATTTGCCCTTCCTCTCCCTCTTATCTCTCCCCTTTCCTACTAGTCTCTTAATTCCTCTTCTCTTTCATCCCATGGCCACTGTTAGCGCTGAAGAATATCAATCCGTTTTTTCGGAGTTTCAATGTTTGAAGGAGAAATTTCATGCTTTGGAACAAGAAAACCAACGGTTGCTGGGGGATCTTCAACAAATCTCCTTAGAAAAACAGCAAACGCAGCAACAGCATGGGGAACTTGCGTTACGCTGTCGTGCCTTTCGGCTCCGGATCGTTGCGTGAGTCGGGTGGGAACCGCTGGGGTTTTGGACTAGGAAGAGGAGAGTTTTAAGGCTAATAAGAATATAAATATGTTGTAAGAAAGAGTTATAGCAAACTCGTGAATCCCACGAGTGTATTGTATTTGATTAATCAATATGAATATAAGAATATAAACTTCGGTTGAAAGAGAATGATATAGAATTCTCGTGAATCCCACGAGTATAGTTTATTAATTGGTGTTTTTTAGAAACATATCCAGTTTCCAAATATTTTTCACACATAATTACATTGTGCTTCCCATCCTTATGTAGTGATGAGGAAGTCTTAGTAATCCATGCTTTTTCTCTAACTATAGACCCCATGCTTTTCCTATAGATAGACTATATGCTTTATCTAAAGTGATCATGCTTTTTTCTAACTTGTGCGTTTTTTATAATGCACGCTAGATGTGTATGTGTAGCTTTTTCTTTTGTTATGCGTTTTTCTAATGTTTATCCTAGCGTGAATTTACCTTTCTATGTGGGACATCTATGCTTTAACACTAATGAAATGCTAGTGTAATGGTAAGACATTACATTATTAACATGGAGGTGCAAGGTTCGAATCTTGCCCTATGCATGTTCCATTTATTTTGCTATTTTCTTCTATTTCTTCATTTTTTATTGAATCTAATACTATATACGTTTTTCACGTAGTGTACAAAATACACTACGACACTTGCCCCCTCCAAACCCGCACATCCTCCGGTATGTGCCGAAGTTGTTGGTGTTTGTTAGTCTCCTCCTTCATCCTCCGTTTGTCCCGCTATGTCAACTTTGTCTCTCCATTTTGAGTAGACCCATTCTTTCCACCCGAACCATTGTCGCCATCCGATCCACCATAGTCTTCGTTCGCTTTTTGCATGGCCCGCTTGGTCCTTGTCATCCGCGGTAGTATCTTTTCTTGCCCTCTTTCTTTTCTTCATCAATCTCGACTTCTTTTCGGATTTTCGGATTAGTCGGATTAGCTTACTTCCGATTCGGTCTCGTCGGATCGTCTTTCGTTTAGTTCGGCTTCCTTTCCGATTTGTATTCGGTCGATCCGGACTCGGTTGATCGGTTTTTACCGATTCAGTGCTCTTTCGGGTCGGTTTCTTTTCTTTTCTTTTCGTCCGGATTTGCTTTCTTTTCTTCGTTTTCACCTGCCTTGTCCGGTTCGACTTTCGGCACTTCTTTCCGTTGTTCGCCACGTAGGTCCTCCGATATGTGCTCGTTGTTCGGTCCTCGTGTGGTTGTAATGCATGCTTCTTTTCTCGCCGTAGCGCGTGCTTCTTTATTCGCCATAACACGCGTTTCTTTATTCGCCGTAGAGCGTGCTCTGTATTACGCGCTTCTCCCGTCGTAGACCCGACCTCCGCATTGTCGCACTTTCTTTTAGATTGGAATTTCGGATGGATCATTTTCCATCCGAACCGACTTCCGACTTTACCTTCCTCGCCGCCATCTCCCGTCTCTCCGGTCTCACGTTGGTTCTCGGACACAACCGCCGAAGTCTCTAGATATTGTTGGCATGAATCCTCGGTATTACCTTCTTTCGTAGTTTCACCCTTAGCATTCTTCTCGGCTATCTCTTCATCGTATTCGTCGGCTTCGACATTCGTTTTCTCTCCGCCACCTTCCGTCTCTTCGGTCTCACGTTGCCTTTCGATCGCAACCGCCGGAGTCTCTAGAATCAGTGGTGGGGAAGTCTCGATATGGCAATCCGCCATTGATTCGTCCATAGCCACCTCCGATTCGATTTCGTCTTTTGTGGCTACCTCCTTAATCACATCCGTTTCACACTCTTTATCTGCATCAATTATGCAAACATCTATTATGCTTACCCCTTTTTGACCCGATGTCTCGGGCACTTGTATCCCGAAATTTCCTTCTACACTTGAATTATCGGCCTTATCCTTCGCCATCGTTCTTTCACAAGACGAGTGGGTGTCTTGTTCCACTCTTTCTCCCGTGGTACCATCATGTTGTATTTCGGCCTTCATATTGGCTTTATCGTTTTTCCTCAATCGACCATCCTTCATCGGCCATGTCGTTGACAAGATTCTCATCTTCCTCTCATCATGTCTCCGGCATACCCTTTCGACTTTGGCCCAATCCTCGGTAAGACCGTTCGCACCGTCATCATCTTCGAGTTTGATCCCGATGTCCATCCTTTCTTTTCGATCGATCGATTTTACGAACATTAGGACTTTATCCTCCCCCACCAATCGTTGTTCCCGCTCCGAGAGTTGAGCAAGACGATGCTCGAACTCTAGGAATGCTTGTGTTGCACTTCGGTGGGTCTTCTCCGATGCCACCCATTCGTCGAATTCTCGCGGATCTTGTCCCTTCGATCTCTTGTAATCATATGACTCTCGTAAAGCTTCTTCGAATGATCCCCATGTCGAGTTTTGTTGCCGTATCTTATGGATTCTCTCTTGTAGCTCATCCGTGGCTACCCGACTGAAGGATGTCACTTGCAATCCTTCTGGTATCCCACATCGTATCATCTCCGCCTTGTAGTCACGTAGATAGCGTGACACATCGTTTCCGTTGAATTGTCCGTTTCGTTGTACGAGCCGCTTTACTGCCCCCGTGATCTCCGACATCACTCGTTGTTCTTGTAGCATCCGCTCGAACATCATACTCATCGTTATGCTCATTGCCTCTTGTTGATTCTCCATCTCCTTGCCACCCGTCTTCACGTCGGGTTCACCAACTGTGTCGTGCCTTTCGGCTCCGGATCGTTGCGTGAGTCGGGTGGGAACCGCTGGGGTTTTGGACTAGGAAGAGGAGAGTTTTAAGGCTAATAAGAATATAAATATGTTGTAAGAAAGAGTTATAGCAAACTCGTGAATCCCACGAGTGTATTGTATTTGATTAATCAATATGAATATAAGAATATAAACTTCAGTTGAAAGAGAATGATATAGAATTCTCGTGAATCCCACGAGTATAGTTTATTAATTGGTGTTTTTTAGAAACATATCCAGTTTCCAAATATTTTTCACACATAATTACATTGTGCTTCCCATCCTTATGTAGTGATGAGGAAGTCTTAGTAATCCATGCTTTTTCTCTAACTATAGACCCCATGCTTTTCCTATAGATAGACTATATGCTTTATCTAAAGTGATCATGCTTTTTTCTAACTTGTGCGTTTTTTATAATGCACGCTAGATGTGTATGTGTAGCTTTTTCTTTTGTTATGCGTTTTTCTAATGTTTATCCTAGCGTGAATTTACCTTTCTATGTGGGACATCTATGCTTTAACACTAATGAAATGCTAGTGTAATGGTAAGACATTACATTATTAACATGGAGGTGCAAGGTTCGAATCTTGCCCTATGCATGTTCCATTTATTTTGCTATTTTCTTCTATTTCTTCATTTTTTATTGAATCTAATACTATATACGTTTTTCACGTAGTGTACAAAATACACTACGACAACGCGTACAACAACTCGAAGCAACCATCGTGGCGATGCAACAACACGGGCCCGCAACACAAGGAACTCATAAAGAACCCAAGATTGGCCTTCCCACGAAGTTTGATGGAACGCGATCGCAGTTTAGAGGGTTCCTTAATCAGGTACGACTAGTTATTCAAATGCATCCTTGTCGATATCCCACCGATGCATCACGAGTGGGTTTAGTAGGAACTTTATTAAGTGGCTCAGCGTTGGCGTGGTTCGCTCCCCTATTAGAAAAGGAATCCCCGTTGCTCAATAATTTTGAAGAATTTATCGGTGAGTTTAAAGCATGTTTCGGAGATACTGACAGCATCAGAACCGCAATCAACAAAATTCGGCGATTACGTCAAGGTGATCGTCCAGCCTCCGCATACGCTGCAGATTTTCGCCTACTCGCCGCCGATATTCCTTGGGATGATCAAGCGTTAATGGAGCAATTCCATTACGGTTTACGCAACGATGTCAAGGATTTACTCTTGACCTTCCCCGAAGAGCCGAAGTCCTTAACAGAAGCAATTAGTCGCGCGGTAAGATGCGACAACCGTCTATTTGAGCGTCGTTCGGAACGACAACTACAGATGCCGAGGGCAAGATCGGAGCCCACCTACGCCTCAGTGACATCAAGACCTTTTCCGAGGGAGTCATACCTTACACCTCCAGCGAATACTCCGACTCCGATGGAGATTGACACAACACGTCGTCGAGGGCCATTATCCGAAGAGGAAAAGCAGCGACGTCGTACAAATCGACTATGTCTTTACTGCGGTGGACCAGGACACATTGCAATAAATTGTCCCCATAGGCCAAAAAGGCAGGTAAACCAAATTACTGCTAGTACTAATAGTACTAAACCTGAGTCTATTGCCTTAGCTACGCATGATAGTTTTAACAGTACTAAAACCGAGTCTATTTTCCTAGGTGTGCATGATAGTCCTAATAGTACTTACAGTCCGAACCTAGCAAACAAATTTGATGTCCTTAGTCAGTTAGAAGAAGAGTTAAACGACTGAGTCCAGCCAAAATAGGAGCCGTTTGGTTGGACAGCCCTAGATCTGTGCAGCCCACTAGTGGTTCCATTTCCTCTAAGCAAGTTAGCAATGTGTTCGTAGCCCAAGTAGCCGTTAGTACTAAAAGTACCCCTCCAGTACATGTCTTAGCACTCCTAGATTCCGGAGCAAACTCTTGCTTTATGGATAAGAATTTTGCCCAAGCTCATCAGATATCTCTTAGAAAACTCTCGTGTCCAGCCTCCGTAGTAGTCATTGATGGTCGTCCCATTGCTTCCGGAAATATCATAGAAGAATTAGAGCCCGTTAATGTTGTCCTAGATAATCTAGCATGTGTAATATCATTTAATATAATTAGTATTCCAGAACATCCCATAGTTTTAGGATTACCATGGTTTGAGTTACATAACCCAGACATAGATTGGAGGACAAGGAAAATTCAGTTTCGACAAACCCAAGGATCTACCCAGAAGATTGCAACCATTTCACTACATCAGTTGCGTGAGGAAGGGCACAAGGAGGACATGTTTCTCTTCGCAATATCAGTACAACCCTCCAGCACCACCAAAGAGGAGTCCATCGTTCAACTTCCCGAGAAGTATCGTCAGTATGCTGATGTGTTCGATAAAATACAAGCCAACACACTTCCTCATCATCGACCGTACGATTGCCCCATCGATCTACAACCAGGAAAGGAGCCGCCATGGGGGCCAATCTACAATTTGTCACCTACGGAGCTAGAAGTCCTTCGAGCCTACATAGAGGAGAATTTGGCTAATGGTTTCATTCGGCATTCAAAATCTCCCGCAGGCGCACCTATTTTCTTCGTCAAGAAGAAGGACGGATCTCTTCGCCTTGTTGTCGACTATCGTGGCTTAAATAAAGTCACCATCAGGAATAGGTATGCACTGCCCCTTATCTCAAGTCTTTTAGAACGGATCAATGGTGCCAGGTTCTTCACGAAGATCGACTTACGAGGAGCATATAACCTCGTACGAATTCGACCAGGAGACGAATGGAAGACGGCGTTTCGTACTAGATACGGGCACTTCGAGTATACAGTCATGCCGTTCGGTCTCACTAATGCGCCGGCAGTCTTCCAGCACATGGCAAACGATATATTCCGAGACCTGTTGGATAATTTTTTGATCATCTACTTGGATGATCTATTGGTTTATTCGAAGACCCAGGAAGAGCATGATTCTCATGTACTATCAGTACTAAAACGACTTCGAGAACATGGTCTGTATGCAAAACTAGAAAAATGTAGTTTCGGGTGCAACCAGGTGGAATTTCTCGGCTATGTCATCTCCTCAGAAGGCATCTCCATGGACCCAGCTAAAGTCAAAACGGTGGTGGATTGGCAGACTCCGCGTTCGGTGCGGGATGTGCAGTGTTTTCTAGGCTTTGCCAATTTTTACCGGAAGTTCATACAAGATTACTCAAGGATCGTTCTGCCTCTCGCACAGCTTACCAGAAAGGGGCAAGCGTTCATTTGGTCTGAAGAAACAGACTTGGCTTTCGAGAATCTGAAAAAGGCGTTTACATCAGCTCCAATTCTGGGTCATGTCGATCCAGAAAAACCATTCATTATCGAAGCTGACGCATCGGATTTCGCATTGGGGAGCATTCTGTCACAACATGGTAATGACGAGAAGCTACATCCTGTGGCTTTTCATTCACGAAAGTTTGACGCCGCCGAAATCAACTACGAGATACATGATAAGGAACTCTTGGCAATAGTGGATTCATTTATGCAATGGAGGCATTTCCTAGAGGGATCCCCTCACCCAGTCACTGTATTCAGTGACCACAAGAACCTTGCCTACTTTCAGGATGCTCGTGTGCTGAATCGACGTCAAGCCCGGTGGGCCCACTTCCTCACACGTTTCGACTTCAAAATTACTTATCGACCGGGGAAGCACCAAGGGAAGGCGGATGCATTATCACGACGTTCATATCTAGCACCGCGTCCCGGCGAGCCAGCCTTCGATAACCAAAAGCAAGTCATCTTGGGACCGGCACGACTACAAGCAGCACAGATCTTCGACATGCCCATGGATTCTCGCGTTATCGATACCATACGGGAGGACTTGAAGACGGATGCATTCGCCCAAGCCATTCTAAAACAAATCGATCCCTCTCAAGCATCTTGTTCGGAATCGCAACAACCAGGTACGGATTATCGGCAATTCCAATACCATGATGGATTACTATTTTTTAAGACACTCTTGTATGTTCCTAATGGTACTGGTCGCCTTCAAGTAGTCCAAAGCTGTCATGATACATATACTGCTGGGCATTTTGGTAGTACTAAAACATTAGATTTAGTACAACGCTCATTCTGGTGGCCCCACATGCGACAATTTGTCGAAGATTTTGTTCGGACTTGTGATACATGTTGCAGGGCAAAAATGCCAAGGCATCATCCATATGGTTTGTTAGAACCATTACCAATTCCGAGTAAGCCGTGGCAATCCATTGCTCTAGATTTCATCACGGACCTCCCGATGTCTAAGGGATTCGATGCGATCTTAACAGTCGTAGATCGCTATACGAAGATGGCTCATTTCCTACCATGTACTAAAGAAATATCCAGTGAAGGAACCGCCGAGATTGTTATGCGCGAAGTATGTCGGCATCACGGCCTCCCTGATAGCATCATCAGCGATCGTGGACCCCAATTCGTTTCGAAGTTTTGGAAGCACTTCTTTAAAATGCTTCAAGTGACTTGTAACCTTTCCTCCGGCTACCACCCGCAAACAGACGGCCAGGCAGAACGAACAAATCAAACGTTGGAGCAGTATCTTCGGTGTTTTCTAAGTTACCATCAAGATGATTGGGCAGATATTCTCCATTTCGCCGAGTTTGCATATAACAACTCCGTCCACTCCTCAACAAAGGTTACCCCATTTTATGCTTACACAGGTTGTCATCCCCGATGGTGTGTAGTTGAAACCCCAGAATTGCCCACGAATCCTTGCGCAGAGGATCGTTTGGAGCGATTACACAAGATACAAGCGGATCTATCTACTCAGCTCCAGCAAGCTCAACAAGCACACAAGGTTTATGCGGATCGTCATCGACTTCCATCCAGTTTTGACATTGGCGATCGGGTATGGCTGCTTCGACGACACGTCAAGACTACTCGCCCATGTGAGAAGTTGGACTATCGGCGGTTAGGTCCTTTCCGTATTATCGGGAAGATTAATGATGTTGCTTTTCGGCTCGAACTCCCTCCGCACCTTCGGATTCATCCGGTGTTCCATAGTTCTCTCCTCGAACCCTATCGCGAAAGCACCATTCCAGGCCGTATTCCACCACCTCCACCCCCGATCGAGCTTGAAGATGGACCTGAGTACGAGGTTGCCGCCATCCTTGATTCCAAGATTACTCGCAACAAGCTCTACTATCTAGTCGATTGGCTAGGATATAGTCCCAGCGAGCGTACTTGGGAGCCGATCGAGAATGTGACCAATGCTCGTGCTCTTCTCGAAGACTTCCATCGTCGATATCCACACAAACCGGGTCCTCAATCCAAAACGACTCGTGACACTCGTCGTTTTTAAGGGGGGGATAGTGTCATGGCAAGACTCGAACCCATGACCTTATGCTACATGGGTCGAGGTCTTACCATTAGACTATACATTATAAGTTGTAGGATATTATTTTCATTTATGTTTTATTTTAGAAATTGATGTATATTCCAGATTTCTCTGGAACATTCTAGAAGCTTCAGGATTACTCTTAGAAATACTATAAAAGAGGGCACTAGGCGTTATGTTGAACCAAATTGGTTCAACGCCAGTCTTAAGCCTTCTAGCCACAGTTGTACATTCTCTTCACGTAATACATATATTTCTCTCTCTCTCTGTCTCTCTGTCTCGCTCACTTCTTCCTTCTCTCTCAAGAAGTTCTACACCCCTCATAGTACTAATCCTTCGTTTAGTACTAATCCCTTCTCTGTAGTACTAATCCTTCGTTTAGTACTAATTCCGTCTCCGTCTTACTACTGATTCCTGACAGAGAAGATGAGAAAGGGGTAAAAATGTTATAATATTCAATTATCAAGACCATACAAAGGAGATAAACTCCACATTGCTTCCAATCACTCAAACCCATTACTAAGACCCTTCCTCTTCCACTAAGACACATTTTTTGAAGACGACTCCCCCTCTACTAGGACCCCTCTTCTAAGACTATCACTTCCTCTTTTATAATGTTCTTCTTCTTCCTCATTCACGCTATTTTTAAAAGCTTTTTATCTCCTATTTCCAACGACCTTCTAATTGTCATATCTCCATCATCCAAGCTCCAAATTTAGAGATTTAAAAAGCTATAGATAGCTCCAATGTTGGGCAAAGTCCCAAGAACAGTGTTAGTGTATCGGGGTGGTTGGGACTTTTTTTCGGCCAAGGTGGGGGACAACTGGAATTGATTCCGGCCAAGTTTTTCTACCAACTGGAATCTAGTCGGTTCATATTTTTGAACCGGCTATTTATGTAGTTTATGTACAAAAAAGGTGAAAAAGAGAAATTCTTATGTATTCTTTTTGTCTTTCCCCCTTTTTACCCCCTTTTAGTGTTTTATTTTCCCCCTCTTTTTGTTTTTCTCCCTCTTTGTGTCTGATTTCCTACTCGCTACTCCCGAGTCCCTCCTTGTTGCTCGTTGCTCCCTCCTCGTTGCTCGTTGCTCGTTGTCGTTCCTCCTTCCTACTTCCTCGTTGTTTGCTAACAACTGCTTGTTATTCGTTGCTCGTTACTTGCAAACACTCCTCACTACTCATTGTTCACTGCACATTGCCCACTGCTCATTGCTTATTAGTAATTACTCTTTGATCGCTGCTCCTTCCTCGTTGATTGCCGCTCATCACTCAGTAATGGCCGCTCGCTGATTGCCGCTCGTCACTCATTGATTCCCGCTCTCTTATTGTCGCTCATTGATTGCCGCTCGTTGATTGTCGCTTGTCGCTCGTCGCTCACTGATTACCGCTCGCTGATTGTCACTCGTCGCTCACTAATTTCTGCTTGATGATTGTCACTCGTCGCTCGTCGCTCACTGATTGCCACTCGCTGCTTGCTAATTGTCGCTTGTCACTCGTCGCTCACTAATTGTTGCTCGATGATTGCCACTCGTCGCTCGTCGCTCACTGATTGCCACTTGCCGCTTGATGATTGTCGCTTGTCACTCACCGCTCATCATTCGTTACTCACCACTCACCATTCGTTGATTCCCCGACGTTACTTGCCGCACGTTGATCGCCGCTCGTTACTTGCCGCTCACTAGGAGCTGTTCATTGCTCGTCACTCGCTGCTCTCTATTGCGGGGTGAGTGCACATTTTTAAGTATTAGGGTCTTGTACCCTCAATCCATTTTCTCATATAATTATGTGAACTTGCATTACCTTGTTTATTTTCCTTCTAGGTTGTATGTTTTTATTCTTGAATATTCATATTAATAAGTGTAGGCTTCATGTACGTAGTTTGATGACAATAAGACCTTAAGACCACTCATAAAATGTAACAATAATGAAGAGATTCATTTTGCAATACATCACAATGTAGGCTTTCAATCAAACATTCATGTATGACATTTTCAATTATCAAGTGATTTGATCACTTCTTAAACATCTCTTGAACATTGTAAGGCAAAGATGTGGGAACATCGCAAAGTATGTGCATTGGAGAAGAGAGTTGAATCTTCACGCTTATTTTTAGTCAGTGAACATGAAGTCGTGAAGATGTAAGGGAACTAGGTGTGGAAAGAGATTTACGCTTCTTCATCATCATCATCAAGGGGCTACTATGATAAATAAATTAGGCGAATCTGAAATACTATTTACTTATTACAATATAACTAGACTAATCAACAAATTTGTGATGAGAATCAACATGTATTTCAAACACATGTAGTGGAGGATAGGTTGAAAATTGGGAGGGAATTATGCACAACAAATTATCTTAGCACAAAAAAAGCACAAAAAGATTATGAGAATAGACAAGAATAAATCACAAGGAGACGTGTATATTTCATTATTACCTTGCATTTGTATTGTCATCTTGTTTTAATATATACTTCACTTTTGTAAAATGAAGTTGAGGGCTGATTTTGGTACCCAGTAGAGAATGCTCCAACTTTGAAAAGGATCGTTGAAAGTCTAGTCATTTAACACTCTTATTTATCTTTCATGGATCATTTAAATGGTGAAAATGTTTTATGCTTGTAAATTTACCCCAAGATTCCTTTCCTAACTTGCACACATCGCTTAACTCCAAAAAATGTTGTTTTTTATCATTTGTTTCTTGGTAAACATATTATATTCAATCAATTTTATATTCTATTACATCGTATGAGTTCAAACTCAAATATTTATGGGTTCATGAAAACTCGACGATTATTATTACCTTACATTTTTATTGTCCTCTTGTTTTAATAATACACTACTTTTTTTCTCTTGATCTTTTCCTTCAATATTGTTTGTGATATATTTGTTCCCTCAAATTCTTTCACATTTACATACATGGATTTGCATGTGTGCGTAAGCTAATGTGAGTCATCCTCTTTTATATTTATTTTTTGATAGATTCGAAGATCTATAGTGGAAACTTGATCCTTGATTGCCTCGTTATCTTCCATATATCCCAAGTATTTTAATTTGCTTATTCTTTTTAGAAAACATGGATTGTGTATGTATGTTTCCCCTTCTTTTAAATGGAATCCATAGATTATGCTAGTTCAATGTACTCTACATTATTGTTACAGTATGTCCCACAACAAAAATACGAAAGGCAAAGGAAAGCAAATCAGTCTCTTTACAATGCCTGGTTTTAGGAAAAACTTGTCATCTTCCAATGAAGATGTGTCTCTAGAAGAGCCTATAGAGGACTATCAACCCTCTCACGAGTTATTTCATGAGATGAATAGAATTAGTAAGGCCAAACTAAAATTTCAAGAAGATTGACCTACTAAATTTAAGTGGCTTCAAGAGGATTTAGAAACTGGTCTTTTATGGTGTAGTTATTGTAGTAGTGATCCTCATTGTAAGTCTTCATTTGGCAAAACGGGTGCCAGAAAATTAAGATTTCTACATTAGAAGAACATGCAAGAAGTGTGGCCCATCGAGGTGCCATTTTATTCCAAGAACGAGACAAGAATGGTCTTGAAAAATGTGCATCAAAGAAAAAAGTTAGTGTGGATGTAGCAATTGAAAAATTGTTTAAATGTGCATATTTTATAGCTAAAGAGGATTTGGCATTTAGAAAACTGGAAAGCCTCTTACGATTGTTAAGAGAATGTGGTGTGGAAGGCCTTCCACGAATGTATAATGATAATAAGGCTTGTGCAAGCTTTATCTTGCACATTAGCAAGGCTCTTGAAGCCGAGATATATGATAGGGTGAGGACAAGTCCTTGGTTTGGGCTTATGGTAGATGAAGCTACCGATGTAAGCGTAACCAAGAAATTGATCCTTTATGCTACATTTGTGGAAGGAAGGCAAGTAAGAACCTCTTATTTGGGGGTACTTGAAGTAGAGGATGGTACATCGAACACAATAACAGAAAACATTTTAGCATTGTTAAAAAAGTGGAACCTGTTGAGATTTCGGTCCCTCCGGATGGGATGTCCGGAGATGAATGACGGCAAGCCCGGTTGCGGTTACGGAATCGGAGGATGAAGAGTGCCCGGTTACGGAGACGGATGATGAAGACCCCGGCTACGGAGCCGGATGACGAATGTACCCGGAGAGAGATCCGGATGCGGGGACATATTTGTGAATATGTTTGCCAAGAGCCCTTGAGGCTATATTTGTAAATAGCCCGAAAGTCATATGTGTATAAATATGACTTAGGGCAAACAGTTTACTGTTGCTGCTCATTTTTGTTTTCCACTCAAGAGGAGTGAAGAGAGAGCAGCCGTGAGAGAGAGAGAGAGAGAGATAGAGCGTGAGTGAGGAAGAGGTCGACGCCTCTGTGTATTTCCGCCGCCTGTGGCGAGGACAGCGAGCTCAAGGTCGTCGCCTTGCAGCTCGCTATTGTATACTTCTCTGTGCATAGTTTTGGTTTGGAGTCTTGTACTTCCGTGGTTTTTCCCGTACAGGGTTTTCCACGATAAATCGCGTGTCCACTCTATCTTTCGCATTTCCTATTTTCTGCAACAACGATTCGTGTGTTTCCTTGGTTGTGGCCGAGAGGTGAAGGTGAATCGGAGCGTCGATTGCCAACAGAACCTAGATGTTAGAAAAATGATGGGATTTGGAAGTGATGGAGCATCCGTTATGGTAGGTATGTCTACAGGTGTTGCTACAAGATTGAAGTCATATAATCCATTTATGACTTCCTTGCATTGTTGTGCACATCGAACAAACTTGTGTGTGCAAGAGGCTTCAAAGAACATTGAAGTCAAAGAAACATGCAAGCTGTTAGATGCCCTTGTGAATCGGGTGGTTGCACATTTCTTGAGGAGCTCAATGCACCAAGGTGAATTGCTACAAGATTGAAGTCATATAATCCATTTATGACTTCCTTGCATTGTTGTGCACATCGAACAAACTTGTGTGTGCAAGAGGCTTCAAAGAACATTGAAGTCAAAGAAACATGCAAGTTGTTAGATGCCCTTGTGAATCGGGTGGTTGCACATTTCTCGAGGAGCTCAATGCACCAAGGTGAATTAACTAAGATGCAAGATGCATTTGAATACACACATTTGCATATTCTTGGGATTGTAAAGACACGATGGCTTAGTCGGTAGGGTGCTATCATGAGGGTATGCGATGTGTATGAACCCTTGATGAAGCTTTGCAATCGCAAAGTGATGCATACATGTATTCTTAAGTTTAAGAAACTTTAAAGTAGTGTATATGCTTCACTTCCTTGCAGATGTACTTAAGTCATGTCTACATTAAGTATGGAATTCCAAAAGGAATATGGGGATGTGAGATGCATTGGAGGTTTGGCTATGATAGCCATTGGGGAGATAGAAGAACAATTTCTACATCATGTTATGATGGATCTCAATGGTTTTGAGAAGGATAGCTATAATTATCCAATTATTCCAGAATATGGTAGAGAAAACGGAATGCTTTCAGTTTTACGAGATGCTATAAAAGGTAATATGTATAAAAGCATCCTCATGGATAGATGTATTGATGGTGAGGATTTAATTGAAGCCATACGATTCCAAACTTTTTTTTCTAAGGCATTAATAGAGACAATAAAAAAAAGGCTTCAAGATCCGGTGACTCTTTCCACGTTGAAAATGTTATCACCAATGAACATGTCTACCGGATCTACAAGCATTTTAGCACGAAAAACTATGGGTCTTAATGAGTTGAAAACACTTGGAAATTTTTATGGCATTCAAAAAATGATAGATGGGAAAGCGTTTTCTCCCATAATTGATAATGATAAACTGTATGATGAATATGCAATTTTCAAAATGCAAGCCACTACGGAATGTCTTGGAAGAGATTTCTTAGATGTTTGGGGTATGATAAATTGTAATGATGTGTGGAAAGAAAAGCTACCCGAACTTCTAAAGCTTTCATTGATAGGATTAATTCAATGTTCTTCTACGGCAGCATGTGAGAGAGGCTTTAGTCGCCTGAATCTAATAAGAAATACGTTAAAAAGCAATGTGGTTGATGCATTGATATGAATCTCTATTGAAGGACCTAAACTAGAAGAACATGACTTTAGTGCCAGCATTTTGTTGTGGCGAGAAAGCAAGGCATATCGTCATATTTTTACTGGAACTTCTCATGAGCATGATGATGACATCAAGGACTTCATAGAAGATATAGATTGAAACTTCATAAATTTGATCGATTTTGTTTTGGAACTTTCTATATACTAGATCTAATTTGATTTAATATGTTGTTAATGCTACTTTACAAAGTTTTGAAAAGTGAAATTTGTTTAAAAAGTTAGAATTTTTTTTTGGTAAATATATATCTTTAGTTTTTGGGATCCAAAATTTTGTGATTGATTTGATTTGTTATTGCGCTAGATTTTTTTTTTAATTTGGTATGTGGCCAAATTTATTTTTTTAACATGTTCCAGTTGACATTGTCATTGGTAGGAACATGGCCGGTTGAAATTTTAAAATTTCGGTTAGGTTTATGAGAAGCGGGAAAATTTCCGGTATGGGCTACAGACTTTGCCCAACACTGGATAGCTCTCTTTACAAGCTTTCTAACCCATATTTGGGTTACAAACGAAAGAGTTATGACCATTCCTTTTTTACTGTTTTTATGGCCCGCTTTTTCTCTTTTTACTTTTCTCTATGTATCTTACATTTACTTTTGACTTCTTCTTAAGGTCTTGGTTCGTGTTCTTAGCCTCCAAATATGAATTATCCACAATTTATATTCTTCTAGTGTTCAATGACTTGAATTCTAAAAACACTTTCACATTTAGCCCTCCCCCTTGCTAGAGGCTAAGCGATTTATGGCGAAGCACTTAATGGTAGTACTTAACAAACAAAAGCTCTCTCACCAATCTCTTGGCTACAGACAATGAGAGAGATATAATCAAAAAGAAAATAAAAATATGTGAGTAAAACCCCCGCTAATTGGTAGGAAAAACCTCACATTCTCTACAAATAAAATTGATAATCACTATTACCATCTTCCTCTTTGTTAATAGAGAGAAAGACATGTCTACAATATGGACTACTAAGAAAATAATGTATGGGGAAACAAGTCCACTTCTTGCCCCCATCCATCGGTATCAACAATATCATTAGTAACTTGGGGAATATAAGTAGGTCCCCGAGTTACATACTCTTTAAGGCGCCATCCGTTGACTCGATAAGAATGAAGTGCTCCATCCACATCATTCAATTGGTAACTTTCGTTGGCATACTTTTTGTGAACCACAAAGGGTCCTTCCCATTTATTATCAAGCTTTTGTCCTTGAATATAATCATATCCATTATCATACCTAAGAACCAATGATCCTTCTTCAATGTGGTTGCCCTTGTGTTTTTTTTCATATGCCTCCTTTCTCTTCATTGCTTGATTTAAGTAATGTTCCACGGCTTCTTCGCTTGAATACTGTAGTAGGTGGTTGCTTGTTAAATGACTCATCACACCATTTCCTTTTAAGCGATGCAATCCTCCATTAGTCTGTTACTTTTGATCTCAAGTTCGATAGGAAGTAATGCTTCTTTCCCATAAACCAAATAAAAAGGAGTAAAACCTATGGAGGATTTATAAAAAACTCGATAAGCCCAAAGAGTATCATCCAAATACCTATCCCTGTCATAGACATATGCCACGGAGGAAAGTAGGGATTGAACCCAAGTCCTCATGGTCTCTATTGGGCAAACCCTACCACTTGAGCTACATATGCATCCTTGTATTTAATTCAACTTCATATAGTGTAGATTGAACATTGGAAGTTCCTAGCTTACATGCATTCTCATTCTCTAGCTTGCATGCATCGTCATGCATTCTCTATTGCATGCATCGTCATGCGCACTCTATTGCATGCATCCTCATGCACTCTATTTCTAGCTGGCTTACATAGCCCTACCCTCTTGTATAAATACTCATGTGCACCTTGATTCTAATCAAGGTGAACAACACAAGTTACAGATTCTATAAGTTGAGTTCTTGTTCTTTTCCTCTCTTGTTCTCCAGTCTTATCTTCGTTCTACTCTATTATACTTGTTCGTGACAATCCCAAGTTCTTATTTTGTCTTGCACTAACTTTGTCAAATTCTTCACTATAAGCCCATTCACTTTCTCAACTGCACCATTTGCTTGAGGGTAATAAGGCGTTGAATATCGGTGCTTAATCTTCAACTTGCTTAATAGACACGCTAACATTTCACTCCTAAAACCTTGTCCATGATCGGATACAATCTCCATGGGAACTCCAAATCTAGCACAAATATTCTTATACACAAATTGGGTTACATCTTTGGCTTTAATCGAGGAAGTTGTTGTAGCTTCAACCCACTTTGTCATGTAGTCAATGGCCACCAAAATAAACTCTTTACCATGTTGAGTTTTGGGAAGAAGTCCTACTACATCAATTCCTCATTTCTCGAATGGAGCAAACACCACAATGGGTTATAGAGGACCACTTTGTAGATGCCTTATTCTTGCTTTTTGACATGCATCACAAGATCTACACCAATCATGCACATCCCTATGTATAGTAGGCCATGTAAAACCAATTAATAAAATCTTTCTTATCATTATATCATGGGCTAAATGCCCACCACAAACTTCTTCATGCAACTTAAAAGTGATCATGCACACTAGATGCATGAGTAGCTTTTACTATCATGCGTTTTTTATCAACTATAGTGTTCATGCACGCTAGATGTGCATGTGTAGCTTTTTCAATCATGTGTTTTCTTCTAACCAAAGCTTTTTCCTAGAAAATATGCATGAAGATAAGTATTATACATATTAAATATAATATATTCATGATGAGTTAGTACAATGGTAAGGTTTGGGTTTGTTTACATGGAGGTATGGGTTTGAAGCTTGCCCTATGCATGTAACATATATTTTAATATTTTCTTCTCTATTTCTTCATATTTATTGAATCGGTTATTTTATACATTTTTCATGTAGTGTACGAACTACACTATGACACTCGCCCCCTCCAAACTTGTACATCCTCTGGTATGTGCCAAAATTGTCAGTGCTCGTTATTCTCCTTCATCTGTAGTACCCTCCGTTTCTCCCGCTATGTCGACTTTGTCTCTCCACTTTGAGCACGTCCATTCCTTCCACCCGAACCATTGTCGCCATCCAATCTACCATATTCTTTGTTCATTCTTTGCATTGCCATGATTGGTTGTTATGGCTCCTTGTGCTCCTCATGAGCATAACCTTCATGTCTCGTGCATGTGCCACCTTCGTCCTGACTATCTCCTTGGTCAAGGCACTTCGACCCATCATTTATTCTTGTTTTGTGCCTTCCTCCCCAAGCCCTTGTCCGAATGATGACATTGACTGTCCCATGTAGTCCCTTCAAGTGGATGTTCACCTTTAGATTATGATTCCTTATGCGACCATATTTCATGCTTCCCACTTCTTCCACCTTCATCGTACAATCTTGTCTTAGAGTTGACAATCTTCATGTTAGAGCCCTCCTTCTTTTTCGAGATCTCATCCTCGGTAACACCCTTCAATTCCACTTAGCCTTGTCATCCATGGTAGTGTGCTTGCTTGGCCTCTTCCTCGTGTTCACCAACCTCGACTTCTTGGAGATTGGGTGTCACGGGCTCGACCATTTCGACCTCCGACGGCTCAACTTCTGTCCGGATCGGTCTCATCCGATCCTCTTTCAGCTAGAATGACTTTTGTTCGGGTCGGGCTCGACCAATTAGTTTTCATTTGGGTTGGCTTCTGTTCGGATCGAAATACGAGCCGGATCGTCTTCCATCCGAATAAACTTCAAGTTCTTCCTTTTTTGTCACTCTCTACCTCTTCATCGAACTCTGGCTCACCATCACCTTCCATCTCTCCGGTCTCATGTTGGCTCTCGAGCACAACTACCGAAGTCTCTAGAATAGGTGTGGAGGAATTCCTATGTCTTTGATCAATCACAAACGCCTTGTAGTCATAGCTCACATTGGCTTGGTCTTCCACTTTCCCACCACCACCTTCCGTCTCTTCGGTCTCACATTGACACTCTGGCACAACCGCCGAAGACTCCAGAATTAATGGGCAAGAATCCTCGGTATTACCGTTGTCGTGATGTTGCATGTCTAGTGGGAGAAAAAGTGAAAAAGTGTGGTTCCACGCACATTACACAAATACTTGTAAAAATGAAAATATATCAATAATAAATAATCCTAGGGCCTAATGGCATTGAGTGCGTACAGAGGGGTGCTAGTAAGATTTGAAGCTTGCACCTAACAATCGGCAACGGTTCGGTTTGAACGAAACCAAATCGCAAAACCGCGGTTTAACGGCTTAACGGTTTCAACAATTCGGTTCGGTTTCGGTTTGGTTTCAATAGTAAAAACCCGTGGTTTAAACGGTTTAACAGTTTCTATTTTTTAATTTTTTTTAAAAAATTAAAAAAAATAAAAAACAATTCTAAAAAAAATTTTAAAATTGTTTTTTAACAATCTTTTAATTTTTACACCTTATTCTCACATTTTAGGAACATCTTAACATTTTTAAAAATTCTAAATAATGAAATATTATAAATTTAAAAAAATTAAAATTTTGACCTATGTTGAAAACCGAAACCGAACCACGAAACCGCGGTTTTTACGGTTTAATGCTTTAACGGTTTGAAAAATGTTTATCGGTTTGGTTCAGGTTTCAAAAAAATTAAACGGTTTGGTTTGGACCCTCTCAAACCGAACCGTTACCGATTGTTACTAGCACCTCCAAGATAGGAGGCAATTAGCTTACCACTAAAGCTACTACTAAGTGCTTTAAATTTTCTATATTTCCGTCCCATATTCAATATTCCATAGGAAACAAACGTACAAAACCGTGTGCACAAAACCATGGTTTTAAGCCCATGGTTTTATGCATGTTATAAGGAAAATTGTGTGCACAAAACCATGGTTTTAGCCCATGGTTTTGTGCATGTCATAAGCCTGGAGAGACCTATAAAAGCCTCTAGTTGGGCTTGTATAAGGGGGGGTCAATTTGGAGATCATCATCATCAATAATAATATAATACTCTTCTTATTCTTCTTCTTGACATCTATCTTCTTATCAAGTATAAAAATCTTCGATCTTCTCAAGTGTGACATTAGTTTCCTTGACTCCTACATACACATCATCAGCTTTTCGACAATTTTGCGAACGTCCTCCCCGGTGATCCCACTCAAGCGAAGCACGCACGCACGCGCATCTTCACGACATCTTTTGGTGAACCCGACGTGAAGAGCGGCGGGGGAGGATGAAGATGGACGAGGAATATCTCATGAAGGCAATGTCGAAGATGATGATGGAATTTTCGAGAGAATGTAAAAGATGAGATGCGACCCAACAAGCTGTCGAAAGCGTGGTCGAGTGAGTCAGCTATTTCGACGGGGGCATAGTCCAAAATTTTCTAGACACCCACAATGCCAAGATGGATTTGAGAGGTGTAAAAGAAGCTATGAGCCTGGAGTACTTTTGTCGGGTGGTGGCTGAACCGAACTACAAAGAGGTAAAAGAGCTTCAAGAAGCTCATGATTCGTGGGTGACTTTCAAGGAGGCTCTATTGGAGGCATATGGCTACGAGAGACCGAAGGGACAAAGTTTGTACAAGTTCAACCAATGGGTGTCATCGATGAAGACCCACCGGAGTGCCATGGATGCGTTCGTTGAGTTTGAGTGTCGATTTGCTCAACTCTCAAAGAGGGATCGAAGATTGGTAGGGGTGAATAAAGTTCTACTATTTGTAAAGTCAATCGATTGGAATGAAAGGAAGGCCATTGGAATCCAACTCAAGGATGACGATGGTGCAAATGGCCTCATCGAGGATTGGGCCAAAGTGGAAAGGGTATGCCGACAACACGATGAGAGGAAGACGAGATTCTCGTCGACAACAACACGACCCATGAGGGATGTTCAAAGGAGAACGGGATGCAATACACCACCACCGAAGGAAGAAAACTCGAAGAGGGAAGATTCGATACTCAACATAGAAGCCTTAATGAGAGAAGTGAAAAGAGAGATGATGATAGAAAAGAGAGAGAAGGAAGATATAGAAACCCAAATCTACAAAGATATATTAATAAGGAGTGATGATCATAGAAACAAGAGAAAGAAGATCCATAAACTCAAGCCTACAAGGATGAATTGATCACTAGAAAAACGCACTACATGAATAGGCAAGAAAAACACCACAAGAAAAAAACTCTCCTCACCACCTCACTCTTCTTGCTTTATATGAAGTTCTCCTCTAGTAGATAAGTTTCGCTTGCTTTCTTTTCCACGCTTTTTTTAGAGCTTTTCCATCTCCTATTCTTAGCTATGACACAACGATCTTCTAATCGTCATATCTCCCTCATCCATGCTCCAAATTTAGATATTTACACGTGATATTTGGGTATCAAACGAGAGAGTTATGAGCGTTTGTTTCTGACTGCTTTTTGGTGGTCTGCTTTTTCCTTCTTTTACTTTTCTCCATCTTTCTTGCTTTTAGTTTGACTTATACTTGAAACCTTAGCTCGTGTTCTTGGCCTTCGGGTGTGAATGCTCCATACCTTATATTTTTGTAGACTTCAATACCTTGAATTCTAAAAACACTTTCACAAGAAGCATTCAAGAACTTAAAGGTGCAAGGTGATTTTGAAGAAGAGCTTAAAATGGAGCGAAAACTGAGGAGAACGGGGATCGAGGAAAAAGAGACCTCCCAACAAATATGGGTTAATGAAGTGGCCAATACAAAGGCTCATGTTTTTTATGACAATACCACGAGAGAAGGTGTGAAACAAGCCACCTTCTCGACTTACGGAGGAACGACGGTCAAGAGAAAGGCCGAAGACTCGAGAGTGGGAAATGTTGCTTTAAGAGTGGATGAGCATTTCGGAACACATGTTGTGTCCGAAATATCGAGTGATGAAGGTGCAAGCATGAGCAAACCTTGCATGATCGAGGGATGTAAAGAGTGTGAGGTCGATGTGATTGAGGTGGTAGCCACGAGGAATGACATCGAGTCGCAGATGGCTCTGGAAGAGTCCACAACGGATGACCGTGTCAAGACTTTCCCAACACTTGATCTAGAGACTTGGGCAGTTGCGTTCGAGAGCCAACATGAGACCCAAGAGACGGAAAGTGGTGGGGAAGCAAATATTGAAGGCAATGAGAATAACAACGTTGAGCAAAATATGGCTATGGATGAGAAGACGGTGACCGATGGTGCCAAGGTTCTCCCCACAATTGTTCCTGAGACTTCTGGAGTTGTGCCCAAGTGCCAATGTGAGATCAGAGAGACGGAAGGTGATGGCAAGAAATCGAAGGACCAAAGCGGCGATGAGGACGATGACCACAAACTAAGGGATCCCTCCACACCAGTTGCGGAGACTTTGGCAATTGTGCACGGGAGCCAACATAAGACCGGAGAGATGGAAGGTGGCAGCGAGGAGATGAGGGTCGAAACCATCACATATGGAGGAACAGTGGCCAACAAGGAGGCCAAGAATAAAGCGACAATAGAGTTTGATGAAGAGCCAGAGAGTGGCAAGAAAGGAAGAACCGGAAGACAATCAGGATGGAAGATGCAATGGTTGGTATTTCGACCCGAACAGAAGCCGACCTGGACGGGAGCTAATCAACCGGACCTGACCCAACAGAAACCCGGACGGATGCCGACCCGGAGGGAAGACGATCATCTGAGTCCGATTCGGCCGAATGTGAATCCGGAAGAAGACCGGCCAAGCCAGAAGCTGATTGCTCGAGACCGATCCAGAGAAAAGTTGAGCCGGCCAAGCCGAAGGTCGAAGCAGAGGAGCCGCGACACCGAGTCGAGGTTACTGAGCATGAGGAAACGCAAACATGAAACAAGAAAGGACGATCAAAGGAAGTTTGATTACCACGGAGATGGTCGGGACAAAGGCGGCACATGTACGATGCATGAAGGGTTACGCTTAGGAGGAGCAAAAGGGGCTATGAGAAGTGGTGATGACAATGGGAAGGGCGAGCGAATGATATGGTTGATCGGGTGGTGACGATGGTTCGGGTGGAAGGAAGCATGTGCTCAAAATGGAGGACAAAGTCCACCGCAGGTGAGGCGTAAGAAAGAAATAAATCAAAGGCCAACCAGCTTTGAGTCCACCACATCACTCTTTTCTTCTTGGCACATGCCAGAGGATGTGCGGTTTGGTGGGCGTGGATGTCATGATGTTGCGTGTCCAATGGGAGAAATTGTGAAATAGTATAGTTCCACGCACATTACACAAACGATTATAAATATGAAAATTATCCTAGGGCCTAATGGCATTCGAGTGCATATAGAGGGGTGCAAACAGGATTTGAACCTCGCACCTCCAAAATAGGAGACATTTATCTTACCATTAGGGCACTACAACATACTTTGTATTTCTTTTCATATTCAAAAGGCATAGGAAAACAACCGTACAAAACCGTGTGCACAAAACCATGTTCCAAGCCCATGGTTTTGTGCATGCACAAGAAAAACCGTGTGCCCAAAAACCATGGATCCAAGCCCATGGTCTTGTGCATGATAGAAACATGGATAGACCTATAAAAACCCTCGTAAGTCTTGTGTAAGGGGGGGGGGGGGGGGGGGTCAATTTGGACATCATCATCATCATCATCATCATCAATAATAACATAATACTCTTCTTATTTTTCTTCTTCACATCTATCTTCTTCTCAAGTATAAATAATCATCGGTCTTCTCAAGTGTGACATTAGTTTCCTCGATTCCTACATACACATCGTCATCTCCTCCCCGGTTCGAGACCCCGGTGGTCCCGCTCAACGGAAGTACGCAGCTTGAGCAGGACCACCGGGGTCTCGAACCGGGGAGGAGGTTCGCGAAATTGTCGAAAAGATGACGATGTGTATGTAGGAATCGAGGAAACTAATGTCACACTTGAGAAATACATAACATAGTGCCCTAATGGTAAGATAAATGTCTCCTATCTTGGAGGTGCGAGGTTCAAATCTTGTTTGCACCCCTCTATATGCACTCGAATGCCACTAGGCCCTAGGATAATTTTCATATTTATAATTGTTTGTGTAATGTGCATGGAACTACACTATTTCACAATTTCTCCCATTGGACACGCAACATCACGACACCGTTCTCTATCGTTTCGCCCATTGCCACCTTCTCAACTATCTCTCCATCGTATGCATTGACTTCGAACTTCATTTCCTCCTCACCACCTCCCATCTCTTCGGTCTCAAGTTGACTCTCAGATGCGACTACCGAAGTCTCTAGAATTAGTGGGAAGGACTCGATATTATCGTCCTCCATTGAATCATCCTTAGTCACCTTCGCCTCGATGTCGTTATCCATGACTATCTCTTCAACTCCATAGGCCTCACACTCTTTGCCCTCCTCAATCATGCAAGCTTCGATTATGTTTACCCCTTCATCATCCGATGTTTCAAACAATCGTGTCCCAAATCCTTTTTCCACCTTTGAAGTGGTGTTCGCTACTCTCAATTCATCGGCCTTATCGTTGGCTGTCATTCTTTCACAAGACAAGAGGGTAGCTTGCTCCAAACCCTTTCCCATGGTATTGTCATATTGTACTTCGGCCTTTGTATCGGTCAGATCGTTTGTCCTCAATCGACTATCCCTCATGGGCCATGTTGTTGCCAACGAGATTTCTGTCTTCCTCTTATCATGACTTCGGCATACTCTTTCGACTTCGGCCCAATCCTCGGTGAGACCATTTGCATTGTCATCATCTTCAAGTTCAATCCCGATGTGTTGGCATAAAAGGCCGACTCCTTCCACTTTGTATCCTAGTGTGAACTCGTCCATATAGTTAGGGCTTTGTATATAAGCGACAACCTAACGTTATAAAGAGAGATCACTTGATCATGTTGTATATCGAGTCTCTGAAGAGAGAGTGAGACAGAGAATGAAATAGAGCTTCCATTAAAGCTTCATCTTTGTATCTAACATCTATCTATATCTTCTTGCCCTCCTTTTGTGTTGTTTGTGGAGCACAACCGATAGGTCCTCACATACATTTCCGCACATACCTGTCCTTCAACTGGTATCAGAGCGATCTGCGGCTCGGCAGCAACAAACATCAAAAAATAAGCTGAAAGGAAAAAGACCAGGTTAGCAAATCTCACTTTCAAAGAATCATGGCATCAACATCCAGTACAGGAGTTGAGATCCGAAAATTCAATGGCAAAAACTTTGCCCTATGGAAGGAGATGATGCAGGATGTACTGATTATTCGAAGACAGGTCGAGGCCATTCGACACTCCGAAAAGTCTGCATCAATGTCAGCCGATGAGTGGAGATCAATGGATGAAATCGCACGCTCCACCATTTGAATGCACCTAGCCAAAAACGTCTACTTCAGCATGGCAAAAGAGACGACAATGTTCTCATTATGGGAGAAGTTACAAGTCGTGTACGAGAAAAAGTCCTCATCTTCCAATTTGATCTTGATCAAACAACTGTTCAACATGAAGATGAGAGAGACCAATCTGGCTACCTCTCACATCAACACCTTCAACCGGGTGTTGTCAGAACTCTCCTTACAAGGGATCAACTTCGAAGAAGAAGTAAAAGCACTTGCCCTCCTATCAAGCTTGCCAGTGAGTTGGGTGGTATTCTGCACAACATACGCCAATAGTCGGTTGATCCTAAATCTGGATGAGACGATCGGCCAAGTCCTCACCGAGGACATTCGGTGAAAATCGATGGGACTTACCATCGATGGCAGAAACCCATCACTTGATCGAGTCATTCAACTAACAAAGTAGTATGAGAGAACAAGCCAATAGAACCGGTGTCGTGAAAATCCGTCATTATGTGCGGATTGTGAGGCGAAACCGTTGGGGTTATGGACTAGAAGGAATTAAGGCTCACACACTTAACACAAGCAAGATTTACACATAATACACATAGGTGAAAGAAACATTAGTTTATTGCAAAATAATAGATTCTTCTATAATGTAAGAATCATGTTACAACGGATCGGATATGAAAATGAGAGATATTTTTCTAAAAGAGAGGATTCGGCAACCATATAAGGAGTGGTTCGATATGAATATGAGAGATTGTTTCCAAGGAATCGAGAGAAGAAGAAAAAAATGGAGAAAAGAAGAGTGTGGAATATATATGGAGTTCTTTGTTGATCATGGCCCTTGATGTTCAGTTCCATGCGTCCACACATGACCTTACTTTAGTTGCATGGCGTCTACTTTTAGTTGCATGTGACCATCCGTATAATTCAGCCACATGATCCATAAAGTTCAGCCCGTGCATCGTCCTGACTTACTAGAGCCGTGCACGCAATCCATCCACAATGTGTTTGAACAATAAAGGTGTGCACGCATCCCACGACCAAGCCACCGAGCCATGCACACGCGTCCTGACCGGACGTTCTGAACCATGTGCACGCATCCTGCGACCAACCCACCGAACCATGCACGCGCATCCTGACCGGACCATTTTAAGCAATCCATCCACAATGTGTTTGAACAATAAAGGTGTGCACGCATCCCACGACCAAGCCACCGAGCCATGCACGCGCGTCCTGACCGGACGTTCTAAACCATGTGCACGCATCCTGCGACCAAGCCACCGAACCATGCACGCGCATCTTGATCGGATCATTTTAAGCAATCCATCCACAATATGTTTGAACAATAAAGGTGTGCACGAGTCCCATGACCAAGCCACCGAGCCGTGCACACGCATACTGACTGGACCATTTTAAGCAATCCATCCACAATGTGTTTGAACAATAAACGTGTGCACGCATCCCATGACCAAGCTATCGAGTCGTGCACGCGCATCCTAACTGGAAGTTCTGAACCGTGTGCACATGTCCTACTACCAAGCCACCGAGCCATGCACGCGCATCCTGTTCGGATGATTTTAAGCAATCCATCCACAATGTGTTTGAACAATAAAGGCCTAGATCACCTTGATCATTTTGTGCTTTAAACACACAAATATGAAGTAATAGGTTCTTGGTCACTTTATATAATGTGGGATCCGAGGCTGTCCTATCTATGTGGGATATCTCACCATTTTGTTTTCCCAATCTTCTCAAACTTAAACTCACATAACTTGATACTTAGTTGTCTGTTTCACATGTAGTAAAATGCATTCGAAAGCTCTTGAAGACGTCTATCTTTCCATATCAAACCATTAAGCTAATCTTAAATCATTATTTTACTATTTTTCATATCGTGTGTAAAAAACCACACGACACCGGTCAGAATACCAATTGATCAAAAACGAGGGAAGACCGACAGCGATCGAAGTCGAGAACAAGACGATCAAGCAAAGTTTGCACACACTACAGAAAAGTTGGCCACATTGTTTCCGACTGCTAGTAGATCAAGAGGAAAGAGAATGATCGGCGATCCAAACGAAATCGAGGCTGACCCAACTCGAACCAGTCTCCAGTCGGCAATCAAATCAATGTTGCTGACTCCCGATACGGAGAAATTCTCTCCTTAGAGGACTCTATGATCGGAGAATTCCTCTACAATGCACAAGATGCACACACATGGTTACTGGATTCTGGTGCCACATTCCATGTGACCCCCAACATTTAATGTTTTTCGAATTATTCAGCCGATGCCAATGGCACAGTCCGACTAGGTAACGGAGAGGTTCCCATCTGATTGCCCAATGGAAACATGATCACCCTGCACCAAGTCAAGCATGTACCCAATCTCAAAAGGAGTCTGGTCTCCATCGGCATGTTAGCCGAAGACGGGTACCGAACGACTCTAAGTGAGTCGATATGGATGATCAACCGGGGAAATCTCACAATTGGGAGTGGACACAAGTACAATAACTTGTGCCCATTAATGGTGATCAATCCAAAAGGGGCCATGAACGTAACCGAAAAGACCGACCCAAACCTATGGCATGGTCGACTCGGCCATATGTCTCAAGCCAGACTCGATCAGCTGATGGCGGTTAGCTACATCCCTAAACTCCAAGCAAATACGGACTTATATGAGCATTGTAAATACGGGGAAACAGACCCGAAGTCCACACTCTCTCTCCTACGAGACGATATGGCAACCCCTAGAGCTCGTGCACACAAATATATCTAGGCCCATGCTAGAACGATCACTAGAAGGCTCCCGGTAATTCATCACCTTTGTAGATGATTGTACACAAAAGGTCTGGGTCTACTTGATCAAGTCCAAAGACAAAGTGCTTGAGGTCTTCACTCGGTGGATATCTGAAGTGGAGAACCGGTCAGGACACAAAGTGAAGACACTCTGATCCGACAACGGAGGCGAATATACCACCAGAGCCTTCAAGCAATACTTGTTCAACAAAGGGATCCGGCATTAAAAGACTGTTCCTTACACACCCATGCAGAATGGAGTGGCAGAATGGATCAATCGAACGATCCAGGAGAGGGTGACGGCAATACTCCAACAAGTTGGATTGAAGCTAGAGTTCTAGGCTGAAGCATTGCAGACAACAGTACACTTGGTAAACCTATCACTATCAAAGGCAATCAAGCTCGAAGTGCCACGGGCACTATGGTCAGGAAAACAGCTAACCTACTATAGGTTCTGTCAGGAATAGTACTAAGACAGAGAAGAAATTAGTACTAAGAGAGGAATAGAGGGTGTAGAACACGAGAGAGAGAGAGAGAGAGAGAGAGAGAGAGAGATCGAGGGAGAGAAAATTATGATGACAACGATATATTATGTGAGAAGAATATACAAGGAAGGCTAGGAGGCTTAAGACTGGCGTTGAACCGATTTGGTTCGAAATAATGCCTTGTGCCTCCTTTTATAGTGTTCTCAGGAGTGGTCCTGAAGCTTCTAGAATGTTCCAAAGAAATTTGGAATATACATTAATTTTCTATAGTAAAACTTAAATAAAAATAATATCCTCTATATTACAATAGATAATGTAATGGTCAAGAGCTCAACCCATGTAACATAAGGTCATGGGTTCGAGTCTAGCCATATCATGACACTATCACCCCTTTAAAACGATGAGTGTCACGAGTCGTTTTGGACTGGATATTGACGATAGAAGTCTTCAAGAAGAGCACGAGCATTGGTCACATTCTCTATTGGTTCCCAAGTACGCTCGTTGGGACAATATCCTAGCCAATCAACTAAATAGTAGAGCTTGTTGCGAACAATCTTGGAATCGAGGATGGCGGCAACCTTGTACTCAGGTCCATCTTCAAGTTCGATCGGGGGTGGAGGTTGTGGAATACGTCCTGGGATGGTGCTGTCTTGATAGGGTTCGACGAGAGAACTATGAAAAACCAAATGTATGCGAAGTTGCGGGGGTAGATCGAGACAAAAAGAGACATCATTAATCTTTCCGATAATACGGAAAGGACCTAATCATAGATAATCCAACTTTTCGCATGGGCGAGTAGTCTTGATGTGTCGTTGTTGTAGCCAACTAGATGGAAGCCGATGACGATCCGTGTAAACCTTGTGTGTTTGTTGAGCTTGCTGTAGATGAGTAGATAAATCTGCTTGTATATTGCATAACCGTTCCAAACGATCCTCTGCGCAAGGATTTGTGGGTAACTATGGGGTTTCAAATACACACCACCGGGGGTGACAACCCGTATAAGCATAAAATGGTGTAACTTTAGTCGATGAGTGGACAGAGTTATTATAGGCAAATTCGGCGAAGTGGAGAATATCCGCCCAGTCATCTTGATGATAGCTTAGAAAGCACCGAAGATACTGCTCCAGCGTTTGATTTGTTCATTCTGCTTGGCCGTCGATTTGCGGGTGGTAGACGGAGGAGAGGTTACAAGTGACCTTGAGCATTTTGAAAAGATGCTTCCAGAATTTTGAGACGAACTAGGGTCCACGGTCGCTGATGATATTATCAGGAAGGTCATGATGCCGACATACTTCACGCATGACAATTTCGACGGTATCTTCATTAGAGATTTCCTTAGTACATGGCAAGAAATGAGCCATCTTCATATATCGATTTACTACTGTTAAAATCGCATTGAATCCCTTAGAGACTGGAAGATCTGTGATTAAATCTAGAGCAATGGATTGCCACGGCTTGCTTGGAATTGGTAATGGTTCTAATAAACCATATGGATGATGCCTTGGCATTTTTGCTTTGCAACATGTATCACAAGTCCAAACAAAATCTTCGACAAATTATCACATACAAGGCCACCAAAATGATCATTGTACTAAATCTAATGTCCTAGTACTACCAAAATGCCCAGCTGTATATGTGTCATGATAGTTTTGGACTACTCGAAGGCGGCAAGAACCATTAGGAACATACAAGAGTTTCTTAAAGAATAGTAATCCATCATGACATTCGAATTGTCGATAGTCCGTACCTGGTTGTTGCGATTGTGAACAGGATGCTCGAGAGGGATCAATTTGTGCTAGAATGGCTTGGGCGAAAGCATTTGTCTTCAAGTTCTCACATATGGTATCGATAATGTGAGAATCCAAGGGCAAGCCGAAGACCTGTGTTGCTTGCAATCGTGGCGGTCCCAAGATTACTTGCTTTTGGTTATCAAAAGTTGGCTCGCTAGGACGCGGTGCTAGATACGAATGACGTGATAATGCATCTGCCTTCCCTTGGTGCTTCCCCGGACGATTTGTAATTTTGAAGTCGAAACGCGTGAGGAATTGGGCCCACCGAGCTTGACGTCGATTTAACACACGAGCACTCTGAAAGTAGGCAAGGTTTTTGTGATCACTGAATACGATGATTTGATGAGAGGATCCCTCTAGAAAATGCCTCCATTGCGTAAAAGAGTCCACTATTGCTAATAGCTCCTTATCATCAATTTCATAGTTGATTTCGGCGGCGTCAAACTTGCGTGAGTGGAAGCCACAGGATGTAGCTTTTCATCATTACCTTGTTGTGACATAATGCTACCCAATGCGAAATCCGACGTGTCCGCTTCCATGATGAATGGTTTTTCCAGATCAACGTGAGCTAGAATAGGAGCCGATGTAAAGGCCTTCTTAAGATTCTCAAAAGCCATGTCCGCTTCTTCAGACCAAACGAACAATTGTCCCGTCTTAGTAAGTTGTGTGAGAGGCAGAACAAGCTTTGAGTAATCCTGTATAAACTTGCGGTAGAAATTGGCAAAGCCTAAAAAGCATTGCACATCTCGCAATGAACGCAGAGTTTGCCACTCTACCACCATTTTGACCTTAGCTGAATCCATGGAGATGCCTTCCGAGTAGATGACATAGCCCAGAAATTCCACCTGGTTGCACCCGAAACTACATTTTTCCAGCTTTGCATAAAGACCATGTTCTCGAAGTCGTTTTAGTACTAACAATACATGAGAATCATGCTCTTCTTGGTTCTTCGAATAAACCAGTAGATCATCCAAATAGATGATCAAACAAACATCCAAGAGATCTCGGAATATATCATTTGTCATGTGCTGGAAGATTGTTGGCGCATTAGTGAAGCTGAACGGCATGACCGTATACTTGAAGTGCCCATATCCAGTGCGAAACACAGTCTTCCATTCATCTCCTAGTCGGATCCGTACGAGGTTATATGTTCCCCGTAAATCGATCTTCGTGAAGAACCTTGCACCATTGATCCGTTGTAAAAGACTTGAGATAAGGGGAAGTGCATACCTATTTCTGATGGGAACCTTATTCAAGCCACGGTAATCTACAATGAGACGATGTGATCCATCCTTTTTCTTGACGAAGAAAATGGATGTGCCGGCTAGAGATTTTGAATGCCGAATGAAACCATTTTCCAAATTCTCCTCTATATAGGCTCGAAGGACTTCTAGCTCAGTTGACAAATTGTAGATCGGTCCCCATGGTGGCTCTTTTCCCAGTTGTAAATCGATGGGGCAATCATATGGTCGATGGTGAGGAAGCGTATTGGCTTGTACTTTATCGAACACATCGGCATAATGATGATACTTCTTTGGAAGTTGAATGGTGGACTCCTCTCTAGTGGTGTCAGAGGGTTTTATTGATATTGTGTTTCTTCCTTGCGTCCTTCTTCCTACAACTGATGTAGCGAAATGGTTGCAATGTTATGAGTAGATCCTTGTGCTTGTCAATACCGGATTTCTCTTGTTCTCCAATCTATGTTTGGGTTATGTAATTTGAACCATGGTAATCCTAAAACAATTGGATGTTCTGGGATACTAATTATATTAAATGATACTACACACGCTAGATTATCTAGGACAATATTAACGGGCTCTGACTCTTCTATGATATTTCTGGAAGCAATGGGACGACCATCAATGACTACTACAGAGGCTAGACACGGGAGTTTTCTGAGAGATATCTGATGAGCTTGGGCAAAATTCCTATCCATGAAGCAAGAATTGGCTCCGGAATCTAGAAGTGCTAAGACATGTACTGGAGGGGTACTTTTAGTACTAACTGTTACTTGGGCTACGAACACATTGCTAACTTGCTCAGATGGAATGGAACCACTAATGGGTTGCACAGATCTAGGGTTGTCCAACCAAATGGCTCCTATTTTGGCTGGACTTAGTCGTTTAACTCTTCTTCTAACTAACTAAGGACATCAAATTTGTTCGCTAGATTTGGGCTATTAGTACTATTAGGACTATCAGATATTCCTACTGAAATAGACTCGAGTTTAGTACAGTTAGAACTAGCAACTATTTGGTTTACCTGTCTTCTTGGCCTATGGGGACAATTTATTGCAATATGCCCTGGTCCACCGCAATAAAGACATAGTCGATTTGCTCGACGTCGTTGCTTTTCTTCTTCCGATAATGGTCCGCGACGACGTGTAGTGTCAATCTCCATCGGAGTCAGAGTATTCACTGGAGACGCATTATATGACTCCCTCAAAAAAGGTTTCGCTACCACTGAGGCGTAGGTGGGCTCTGATTTTTCCCTCGGCATCTGGAATTGTCGTTCCGAACGTCGTTCGAAAAGGCGGTTGTCGCATCTCACCGCGCGACTGATTGCTTTTGTTAATAACTTTGGTTCTTCTGGGAAGGTCAAGAGTAAATCCTTGACATCGTTGCATAAACCTAACGAAATTGCTCCATCAATGCTTGATCATCCCAAAGGATATTGGCGGCGAGTAGGCGGAAATCTACAACATATGCAGAGGCTGGACGATCACCTTGGCGTAATCGTCGGATTTTGTTGATTGTTGTCCTTATGCTATCAGTATCTCCAAAACAGGCTTTAAACTCACTTATAAATTCTTCAAAATTGTTTAGTAATGGAGATTCCTTTTCTAACAACGGAGCAAACCATGCCAATGTTGAGCCACTAAGTAGAGTGCCTACTAGTCCCACTCGTGATGCATCGGTGGGATATCGAGAAGGATGCATTTCAATCACTAAATGTACCTGATTTAGAAAACCACTAAACTGTGATCGGGTCCCATCAAATTTTGCAGGAAGACCGATCTTGGGTTCTTTGTGAATCCCTTGAGTGCTTGATCCTTGTTGTTGTAGTGATACAATAGTCGCTTCAAGTTGTTGTACATGTAACGTCGGCTCCCCGTGTTGTTGTTTTTCCAGTGCTATTTGTTGAAGATCCCCCAACAAACGGTGATTTTCTTGTTCTAGTGCTACAAATTTCTCTTTTAAGCACTGGAGCTCCGAGAAAACAGATTGGTATTCCTGAGTGCTAACAGTTTCCATTTTACTAGGGAGGATAAGAGGATTAGTATGAAGGGAAAAAAGGGGTAAGAAGATGAGGGAAACCGGAAAAAAGGGGATATGTAAGAAGATAAAAGGAAGAGGAGGAAAGGAGGAGATGGAAGGAGGGGAAATCGAATTGTCAGGAATAGTACTGAGACAGAGAAGAAATTAGTACTAAGAGAGGAATATTAGTACTAAGAGGAATAGAGGGTGTAGAACACTCAAGAGAAGGAGAGAGAGAGAGAATTATGATGACAACGATATATTATGTGAGAAGAATATACAAGGAAGGCTAGGAGGCTTAAGATTGGCGTTGAACCGATTTGGTTCGAAATAATGCCTTGTGCCTCCTTTTATAGTGTTCTCAGGAGTAATCTTGAAGCTTCTAGAATGTTCCAGAGAAATCTGGAATATACATTAATTTTCTATAGTAAAACTTAAATAAAAATAATATCCTACGTATTACAATAGATAGAGTGTAATGGTCAAGAGATCGACCCATGTAACACAAGGTTATGGGTTCGAGTCTTGCCATATCATGGCAGGCTCCATGTATTCGGATGCGAAGCCTACGCGTTCATCCCCAGGGAGAAAAGGACCAAGTTGGCATCCCATGCAACGAAATGCATATTTCTCGGTTACGGAACCAATGGGGACTTTGCCTACCGGCTATGGGACCCTGAGAACCGGAAACTAATCAGGAGCAGTGACGTAATCTTCAATGAAGACTCTATCTTCTCTCGCCGGAACCAGCAAAAAATAGTTGGTAAAAAGGTATCCTTCAAAGATGACAGAGACATCGTAGAAGGACCAACTCACCGGGCCAACTCAAAGATTTGACAAACAGTCGAACTCGACCAAGCCGATAACATATCTGCCAACTCTGAATTGGTAGAAACTCCACCAGTCAAACTCGAAGACAGAGTCGAAGAAGACGAAGTCAACAAGATGCGAGTAGGAAACAGAACCGAGTCGACAAAATCCATATGGGAGGACAACGTGACACCACCAAAATCCCAACTTGGGGGCGGGTCACCTAACAAGACTCCTGACACAAATGGTTCAACAAATACCGTTCGACCGTCGAACACTCCAAATCCCTTATCTCGACAACCAGGAGATCTGGACGAGCTCAAAGGAAAACAAAGTTCTACCAACCTGGCCTCGACAACCTCAACTACATAGATGCGGGCGAGCCAGGCACTTATGAAGAAGCTATGCCCGCAACGGACATCGAAACATGGCTCCAAGCCATGAAATCTGAAATGGACTCGATTCACAATCAGACATGGGAGTTGGTCGAACTACTAGCTGGAAGAAAGCCGCTACCCTGCAAATGCGTTTTCCAATACAAATATGTATCCGACTCAGAAAAACCCAAGTACAAAGCTCGGCTCATCGTGAAGGGCTTCAAACAAGAATACAAGGTCGACTACGACAAGATATTCTCACCAGTATTCAAGATGACCACCCTCCGACTCCTACTAGGAGTTGTAGCGACAGAAGACCTAGAGCTCAAGCAAATGGACATAAAGAGGGTGTTCCTACACGGAGATCTAGAAGAAGACATCTATATGTCTCAACCGGCAGGCTTCACAGCAACGGTGGAGGAAAGTCACCTTGTATGTCGACTAAAGAAAAGCCTCTATGGCCTGAAACAAGTGCCGAGGATGTGGTACCAGAAGTTTGAGTCCTACATTAGGCAACTTGGATACCACCAATCCGACTCCGACCCATGCATGTATAATCGGCAACTGGCCGACAAGTCTAGGATTTATCTGATCCTATATGTCGACGACATAATGATTGCAGGAAGCAATCAAGCAGAGATCAGATTTAAGCTGAAGCGGAGCCTTCACGACAAGTTCGCGATGAAGGAACTCGGATAAGCCCGTCACATACTGGGCGTGAGGATCGAGCGAAATCGGACGACCAAGACTCTCCGACTCTCCCAAAGCGACTATATCCGGAAGGTGCTGAGGCGCTTCAACATGCAAAATGTGAAGCTAGCACCAACACCGATTCCGACATCGACCCAACTATCAAACAGAGACTCTCCTTCAATGGACAAGGAGAGAGAGCTTAATGGAAAGATGCCCAACACATCGGCCGTAGGAAGTATCATGTACTCAATGGTGGCGATCTGACCTGACCTAGCCTATGTCGTAGGAGTGGTTAGCCGGTACATGATAAACCCAAGACGAAAGCATTGGGAGGCCGTCAAGCACGTCTTCAAGTACCTGAGAGGGACCAAAGATACATAGCCGACTTTCGGTTTGACAACCTCAACCGAAGTTGAAGGTTACACTGACTCTGACTATGCCAGAAATACGGACAAGTGGAAGTCAACATCAGGCTATATCTTCACCTATGGTGGCGGTGCAATATCATGGAGGTCGAAGCTTCAAGAGTGCACGGCCCTGTCGACCACAGAGGCCGAGTACATAGCAGCATCAGAGGCAACGAAGGAAGCGATCTGGCTGCATCGACTGTCTGCCGATTTCTTATCTACAAGTAGCAATGGGCCCGGTTTCAGCTCGAACCGAACCGAACCACTAAGTCGTGGCTTAATGTTTTATCGGTTTAAAGTTAAATAATTAGTTTGGTTTGGTTTCATAGTATACAATTCGGTTTGGTTCGGTTTTTGGAGTTAACGGTTTAGCGGTTTAGCGGTTTAAAGGCTTATCAGTTTATCGGTTTCGGTTTAAAGGTTTGGTTTTTAGGTTTTTAGATTTAAAAATAATAATCCAATCCTAAATTCTAACTATTGACTCTTGCCTCCTGACTCTCTCTTCTGCACGCCTTCACAGACTATAGTCTACAGTACATACTCTCTCCTACGCTACCTCGGTCCTCATCCTAACTCCTAACTCCTAACTCCTTACGACTTACTACTTAGTCCTCTCCAAAGTTCCTACTATACAGTCTACAATCTACTATAACACGTTACACATGTATGTATTGATCGACTATTTTGGGTTCGTTTAAGGTTCTGAATGTGTACGAAGCACTCTTCAACAGTCTAATAAGTGTGAAGCTTTGAATTTCCTCATGGTATATGTCGAGGGAGAATTTTGGTTTGGTTATGTTTCGAATGTATACTAGACTTTCATAATACAAATAAGAAGATTTTGGTTTTCTCCTGGTATATATAGAGAGATGAGCATGGTTTAGTTTGAGTAAAAGTTGATTCTTCTCTAGATACTTATTGATGATTTGGTTTTCTCTTGTTACATATATGCCAACCATTTCGCTTAATGTGATTCATCTGAGACTGGCCTAAGGAACCTCAGAGAGCTGTAAAATCACAATTCAAACACTGATTGTGCTTATCTCACCATTGGTGTACCGTGTAGTTTTCTAAATAAAGATTTCCTTACAATTTCATATTAACTAATGACTTAATTCCACATCCAGAGAGCTAGATTTCTATTGCACAAAGAATTTGACACCATGTTGACCTTCAAAGGTTTGTGCTTCTCAGTATTTCTTTTATTGATAATTAATGTAAAGTAAGCCCTGAACCCAGGAGAAATTTAAGCTTATTCATCTCTAAAAGTCATACATAGAGCTCCCACACTATTCCAATGAGTACACCAGAAAAGAGAGTAAATCAGTTATGATTCCCTGGGGTTTTTGCTTTTTAACATAACTCTTCCTCTCTAAAATCAAATTTCGAGTTTCATCAAAAGAGATGTGAGAATGTTGTTTGAACAAGGCAGTCTTTCTCATGCCACCAAAGAGTAACCTTGTTAAAAAAAATGCATTAGCTTCTAACCTATACACTCAATTATACCTTTTACTTGAATTTTATGTAGGGCCTAACTAAAGTGACTTTCTAAGGCTCGACTTTTTTGATTAGATATTCACACCTCCACACAATAGAATCCAATGCTAACTGGGCTGATCATATGATGATCCATTGGTCTACAAGCTGTGGCTCCTTGCACCAAGGACCATTGGCCCTTAGTTGTTTCACATTGTCAGATTCTATGTTATCTTGCCTCCCAGATTCATAATCTTGAGATCAAATCAGTTGCATGATCCTTGTGCCTTTTAGAGGAAGATAACTCATATGACGAAGACTTTGAGAACTGATAATGCTCAAGAAAGCTTGCCAGGCCCTATCTTTGTGAAATGCAGAGAACTTCGTTTCAATTTCATATGCATTAACATCCTTAACGAGAACCAAATATGTAGGTACATGAGTTTTCATTATGTTTGGAACAGCAGAATCTGAGATAACAGGAATTGATTCTCCTCTAAAATTTACATCCCAAACATGGGTCTTTCTTTGATGTACAATGGTAATCTTTTTGTTGTTGGTTGGATAAGAGGCTTAATTACATCAAGAAGAAATGGAGAAAACATCTTGGTCTAAGCATCTGGAAGCCCAATGTACAGTTGGACCATGTTGTCTTGAACAATATAAAGAAAAAAGAAAACTTTCTCACTATCATCCCCATTGCCTATTCTTTGAGATTTTGATCTGTATTCAAGTCTGCCCTTCAAATGAGTTGCAAAATATGTTTAGAAAGTACTAATTACATATATATATGTATACATATATATTATAGAGTAATTGCAAATAATTTAATGTCCGTATGCAAATTGAAGCATCTTAATATGAAGCCTTATCTGAGACTTCAAATGAAAAGCCAGATCTAGGAGACTAAATGGAAAAGGATGGCTTTTGGACCCTATAAGACATAAAAATGGATTTGGTGAACACATAGAATTAATTTTTTGCCTTTTCTTTAATCTGCTATATTGTTCCCTAGAACGAGGACTCGTGGCTTGTTCCTGAATAATTCATCAATCCAATGCTTGGTTCCTTGATGGATCCATCAATGCCTTGATAGTTAAGGTAATGTTGACTTTGATCACATCAAAAATGTCTTGACGGGTTTGATCGGGAACTATTATGTTTGTCAGTAATCTCACTTTGAGAAATTAGTGCTGGATTGACCTAACCACTTGGATATGATTTTTAACAGAATCTCTTAATTCTTCTTTTAGTTTACTGTTTGATCGATATTTGAATAAGGCAAGGGGAAATTCCCATGCTTCACCTCTGAAAAAAAGAAATACTTAGTCCTGTCATTTATCCACACTTCTAACTTTTAAGTGAATTGATATAGAGTCGGTTTACTTTAAAAAGTGAGTTCATAGGCTTAACTTTAACATTTGAACACACACTCGTCTACTCATACTAGAATCCAAAGCAAGCTTTTGTATGGATCTCTCTCTCTCTCTCATGTGAAACATACAATTATATTAGTAAATGTGTGTGTTGGGTATTAGGATCGAGTATAGTCACCATTACACGGGTATTAGAACATGTTTTGTGGGTTTTTTCCTCAGATTGAGGGTTCCCAACAAATGCATTAACAAAAATAGAATGGTTGTTCTCTTCATTTTTATTTTAGATTTTAGCCCAAGTCATCAGTTAAGTCTCTCATCTCATTCCTTTCACCACATTGAAGCCAACGAAGAGTTGCATGCGATGGATACAACATTTGGAATTAAATAGTTCTCAAAAACTTTAGCAAAGAGAATTACTCTATCATGCCCTTTTGGAATATATTCTTTAGTGGTATTTCACTTCTCAAAAATCAAAGATTGAAAGAACCGAAAGCTTATCATGGATTCTTTAGGAATGTTTTAAAAATGGCTTATATAGTATATATTTCCTAGTTTGATTGTATATATTGGTGTTGCCTCTTTGTGCATCTTTTCTCTTGCTTGAGATCATTCGAATCTAGTAGTTTTTGTGAGCTTTTTAACTTGTTTGCATTGTATTTGCTCAGTACATACAATGTTGTTTACTATTGCTATTAATGGCATAGCCTTATGTTTGTATGGTCTTGCTTGCCTATGCAAAAGGAGATCGTCTATTTTGATTATCTAAACCATGTATTCCTATTATGTTCTGTTGCCAATTTTCAGCACTAAACAAATTCAAGAAGAGGCAGTTAGTTATTCCTACTTCCCAATTTGATATGAACATGCATGCACATGGCTTATAGGGTGTGATAAAGAATATGTGGTAGATGTGTGTATGCAATATGACCATTTTAATTAATAAGAGGATGCAATCATGCATATATGAGTCATAGTCATGGTAGTTAGTAAGTTATTATCTTATGGACAAAATATGTGTATTATATACATAACTATGCTTTCTTTTTTATGTTTTATAGGGACAACATTAAATGGAATCATCTTCTCAAACTCATGCAGCGATGGACTCATCATCAATTAATGTTAGCCATGGGCAAACAAGCATGTCAAGAAAAAGGCAACGTACATCATGGACAGATGCTCACATCATATCTTATATGGATAATGGCACACCTCGACAACGATGCCATCATTGTCATGTTTGTTGGTCTTCAACAACATCCACAGGTACTATAGCTAAGCATTTAACGGAAAAGCATCATCTATCAGACGAACCAAATCAAAATTCAGGTATTTCGAAGATTATTCAATCTTCTATAGAGTCTACTAAAGTATATCGTGTTTTAGAGAAGAAAATTGATTGTTTCATCACGAAGTATATTGTCAAGGGAACTTTGCCCCATGCACATGTGGAATCAGATGCATTTAAAGAGTTCGTACACAATCTTGTACCTGGATATCAAATGAAGACAAGGCGCACGATTAAACGTTCCATCTTAGAAATGTATGTGGTGTTGCACCATCAAGTGATAGATTTGATATCAAAAAGTCAATCAAGATTTTCTATTCCTTTTGATGGTTGATCAAATAGTAGTCTAAAGGGCTTCTACTCAGTGACACTTCATTGGGCATGTCATGAGACAGCAAGATCAAGGTCCATGCTATTGGATTTTATGCATGTATTTCCAGGTGTTGGATCAAGGAAACGTTGTGCACATGCCCTCTTTTGTCGACTTGGATCTTTTAATATTTCAAGTCGATTATTAGCTACAATTTTTTATGGAGCTAGTGATGCACAAATGGCTGCAAAGGAATTGAGCATGTTGTTACAAAATGAACATGGTAAGGAAATTTTAGCTCCCTCACACATGTTAAGGTGTATGGTGCACACTTTTCAATTGGGCATCAAGTCAGCATTACAAATTATCTCACCCTCAACGAAAAAGTTGAGAACAGTGCTCCAAACTATTAGATCTAGCAAGGTTCGAAGGGAAGTTCATAGGAAGTATGCTATGATGGTTGAACATCGTGAAAAGGAACCTCCAAGGCTTAATGTTGTTACAAGATGGAATTCTACTTTGGAGATATTTAGGCAAGCTATCAAGGATAGAGATATATTGAATTTTACAGTTTCAGATCTAACCATTTCAAGTGATTTCAATGGTTATGTCTTGACCGTAGAAGATTGGAGTCACATACATGCTATGGAGGAATGGTTAGAAACACCTGCAGAGGTTTCTACCTTTCTAGGAGGATCAAGATATCCTACATTATCATTAGCATCACTAGCTTATAATTTTTTACTTAATCATTGTAATCAGTTTTTAGATTCTTCACTTCCGAGATCATCTAGATTCACACAAGAGGTGCTTCAAAAAGCGTCTGAGAACTGCTTACAATATTTAATTAAGTATTAAGAATCGTTAAAGTCTATTCCATCGCGCATTGCAATGTTTCTTGATCCCAGGTAATACTTTCCTTTAAGTTTTACAATTGTCTTCATGCTTTCTGATATTTTATTTGAGTTTAATAATATTTTTCATTCCTTTATAGATTGCCTATTCCAAATGACCATATCGAAAGAGAGTTGGATATTAAGCTGGTTGAAGGCATGATTGAGTCCCATTACCACTCATTCTCGAGTGGTGTTGACCTTCAACCACAATACAACCTATTGATAATAACTCTAAAATTTGGAGGTTAATGGGTGTACACAATAAAAGTCTTGTTTCTGATTCATGATCAGAAATTGAGCAGTTCATAAGACTTCCTTTAGCTAGCACAGACAAGGATCCTTTAGAATGGTGGCATGATAATAAATCTGCAATGCCACAACTGTATAGGATGGCATGTGATTACCTTGCTATACCAGCATCATCAGTACCTGCAAAAATGACCTTTGATGATAGGATCAAACTACATTCATGCACATTCAAGGCCAAAATGTGTATTCAATCATGGATGCAAGTTTTGCAAGAATCGGATGTTCAAATAACAGATAACTTTCACATGGCTTATGAAGAACTAAAATTTAATCTAGATGATGTTATTGGTGAAGACGAGGTAATAGATAACATGTTACGTGATAATCATGGGAGATAAGGTGTGCATACCTTTTAATTCATTCTTTAAGTTTATTTTTCATTACTAGTTTTTTACTTATTTGATGTTTTTTATATGTACATGGTACAGGAATCATGATACTTTTTCACAAGTCCATGAAATGCAAGTTGCAATTGGAGATCCTCGAAGACATTGTAATTTCTTAGTGCATACTTTTACGAATTTGTTTTTATTTTATTTTTTATTTTTTTTATTTTATTTTATTTTATTACTAATTACTTCTTTTAATTATTTTATACTTCCAGGAATCCGTAATTCAAGCTAAAAGTAAACACTGGAAACTAAAAGAGGAGCATTAGTTTATGTAGAGGTTTTTCACATTTTTCTTATATTTTTGACTTTGTTGTAAATGGTGGATACAAACTTAAATGTTGACGTGAACTGTATATGATCGATTGTTGGTCATAAGCTCTAGGATTTCATTCCAAAAAACTTTTAGTTTTTTGTGTATTATCTATACATTCTCCACAAAACTTTAATATCAGAAAATTTCTGATTATTATGGTATTCTTCTTCAAAAACATTTAAAATGTCTAAATTTCTGTTTTTCTTTCTCTAATTCGTTTTGTTTATTATTATTTGCTTTGGTTTTGTTTTTATGTTTATCTAACCTCTACTTATGTTTATTATGTCTAACGAATCTCTGGTTCTAGTTTAGATGTTGCAATGTCTTTTGTTACATTTTTTTTAAGTGGTTTGGTTTGATTTGGTTTTGGTTTTTTCGTAAATGGTTTGGTTTGGTTCTGATTTTTTCGTAAATGCTTTGGTTTGGTTCTAAATTGTTCCTAAACGGTTTGGCTTAAATGGTTTGGTTTCTCATACTTCTTAAATGGTTTGGTTTAAATGGTTCGGTTCAAAATGGTTTGGTTTAAATGGCTTCAAAATGTTCAAACGGTTTGGTTGGGTTTTTTTTCTTAATAAGTGGTTTGGTTTGGTTTGGTTTGGTTTGGTTTGGTTTGGTTTGGTTTGGTTTGGTTTCAAGGCCAAAATACCTAACCGAACCGGGCCCATTGCTATCTACAAGCCGAATCGACCGACCAACACTGACCATCTATTGCGACTCCCAGAGCGCAATTCACCTCATTAACAATCCCGTCTATCACGCAAAGACGAAGCACATTGAGGTACGGTATGTATCATCACATCCGGGAGATCATAACTGAGAAGAGGCTCAAAGTCTAGAAGATCGACACTGAGGTGAACATCGCCAATTGCCTGACAAAGCCACTGCCAGATCAATGCTTCGGAGCACTAAGGTCAAAGATGGGACTGCGACAAGCAACCGAGCAAAAGAAAGTCGAACGAGGAGCAGAAGGTAAGAGTCGACCGAATCAATCATGATAATGAGCCATGCTAGGCTCGACACGAACCTCACCTATGCCGACTCGACTACATACCGACCGACTTGTAACATAAATTTAGATTAGTGTTGTAATCTGTTGAGCGGCAAGCTCAACTAGAGCAGGATCGGCTGAAAAGCCTGAGCCGGTAAGTGAGACAGATCGGTATGCCGGTGAGCAACCAAGCCGGCAAGCTACAGAGTCGGTGAGCAGAGAGCCGGTGAGCAGAGAGCCTAGTAATAAGTTAGATTACTAGGTAGTTATAATCTCAGAGTTAGTGTCAGATGCTCGTGTGAGCATTGAAGTACACAGTACTTCTGTCAGTCCGCGTAGGACTTGTATAAATAGTGCTATTGAGCACAGAGTATGTACATAGTGTTTTCTATTATTTTGAATATAACTTTTACGTTCTTCTCTCTCTGTCTCTCCCGCGTACTCTCGGCATATTTTCTGTTTTCTCTGCTTCTCTAACGCTTCCGCAAGCAATCGTTCACATGGTATCAGAGCGCGAGGGTTGAGAACCTCTGTTGCAGACATTCACCTTGAGAAGCAAAACCCAACAGGTTGCAAGAACAGACACTGAAGCAGTTATGGACAGAGGTATGGCAAGTTCACTTCCCACAGAGAAACTCGACCGGAGCAACTATGCGTCCTGGTCGTACAAAATGCATCAGTACCTATTGGGGCATGGGTATTGGAGTTTCGTGGAACGAACGAACGAAACAGCACCTAGTACGACACATGAGGACTTCCCAACGTGGGAACAATCGGCAAGCAGAGTGATGTACTGCTTTGCGTCCAGTGTCGGGGATCAACTGGTAAGCCAAATCCGAGACGCCAAGACGCCGAAGGAGGCTTCGGGAAACCTGAAGAAGGTTTTCGCCGCAAGCACTACAGCCCGAAAGCTGCAACTCTGACAAGAGTTGAGCAATGTCCGACAGAGGGACTTGTCGGTGGCTGACTATACAGCCCAGATCAAAGAGATCTGTGACTCGCTTGCCTCTATTAACGTCACCGTAGAGGAAGACGAGATGGTACAGGTCTATCTTGGGGGCCTCGCATCTAAGTACAAAGCCTTTCGGGCGGTGGTTTGTACAAGGGAGAATACGTCGTCATTTTTCGACTTACAGTCGATGCTCCTTGTAGAGGAGAACCACGCCGGTGCGTCAACCAGCGCACCCACTGACAGTCGGATGTTGTACACGGAGGCGGATCGGTCCCGTGGGCGTGGTGGACAAGGCAAGTCGGCACGAAATGGAGGCGGCCGGCAAGAGCAAGAACGACGGCATAGAGATCGTGCCGACAACAATTCCGGACCCTCCGGAAGTAGGGGGAGTCAATGCGGTACCGGATGCCGGCAAAACAAATACGCAACGGAATGCTGGTACTGTGGCAAGAAGGGCCACAGAGAAAGTGAGTGTTGGAGAAAGCGCGCCGATTCGGACAAATCCGAATCCGGCAAGGCCGGCAAGGATGGCCGGCAAAGCTCACACTACTCAAACGGATCGGGAGGATCCAAGAACGGTAAGGGGCCAGCCTTGGTGATGAAGCACAAGGCGAACTCAATGAAGAAGACCACTTCCAAATCGGAGGAAGTGTGGTACGTTGATTCTGGCGCGTCAAACCACATGACGAGCCACAAGGAGTGGTTCTCTTTGTTGGAGAAACCGGATCAACCAGGAGTAGTCGAAACCGGAGACGACACTCCTCACCCAATCGTGCATGTCGGAGAAGTCCCTTTGAGCCACATCGGACAGAAGGGGAAGACGATGAACATGTTATACGTTCCGACAATCACGAAGAACCCGGTGTCGGTCGGACAGATTGTTGACCAGGGGATGCAGGTGCGGTTTACGCACCTTCGGTGCTTCATTGAGGATGAGGGCGAAGTTATTGCGCAAGGGCGCAGAGACAGGAGGATGTTTATCCTCGACACCAATGACGTCGGCACCGCTCTATTCGCAGAAGGACAGAAGGTCGAGTCGGACATCGACCTGTAGCACAAGCGGATAGGCCACATCAATTACCGGAGGCTTCAAGACCTGCAAACGAAACAAGTTGTTTTCGGTTTGCCGAAGTTTAGCGGCCGGAGAGCCTAAGTATGTGAAGCCTACCAACTCAAGAAGCAACACCGGCTTCCATTCCCCACCGAACGAAACCGGAGCCGTAACAAGGTCAACCTTATCCATTCGGATGTGTGGGGACTGGCACAAAATGTTAGTCTTGGCGGGAGTCGATATTTCGTCTCCTTCATCGACGACTATACACGGCACACATGGATCTACCTAATTGAGCAGAAGAGTGAAGTCTTCGAATGTTTCCAGAGCCTCCAGAAGATGGTGGAACGGGAATCGAAGAGGAAGATCAAATGCCTGCGGTCAGATGGCGGAAAAGAATATTTTTCCAGCCAATTCAACAGCTATCTGCAGCAGAAAGGAATTCGGCACAAGTACAGCTGCAAATACACACTGCAACAGAACGGTGTCGCCGAAAGGAAGAACCGGTCACTTATTGATGCGGCAAGGGCAATGTTGGAGGAGAAGAGCATGCCCAAATTCTACTGGGCGGAAGCGGTCCAGACGGTCGTCTACATCCAGAACCGGATCGATGACAAGGTGTCAGCTCACGAGCTGTATTTCCGGCGCAAGCCGAACTTAAGACACCTTAGGATATTCGGTAGCATTGCATATGTGCATGTGCCGGATGAGAAGCGGAGGAAGCTGGATGCAAAATCGGAAAAATGCATCCTCGTCGGCTATGCTCAAGAGCAAAAGGGTTATAAGTGTTATAACCCCCGGACAAAGCAGGTCCGAGTTAGCCAAGATGTCGAGTTCGATGAATCAGTAGCATGGTATTCCTTACCGACTCCGACTTTCGATCCCGTCCCGATGCCGGAGGATGAGGCTAGTGAGCCAGAACCGACCCAAGTAGGGGATGATGAAGGGTCCAAAATCATTTCGGTTGAGCGGACCGAACGAGAGACTGAGTCAATCTGACCAGTCCGATGAGGAACCGGCGAGTAGTGGAGACTCTGCCATGCTCTCCCCGCGCAAGGAACCGAGGAGACGGTTCACGCGCAAAGAGAAAGCGAAAAAGAAGATGCCGGAATTCGAAACCGGCAACGATGAGTCGGATTGGTGTGCATCCGATTCTGGCAAGGAGAAAGGTGGATCTTCGGCAACGAAGTCCGAACTGGCCAAGAAGGGCCTCAATACGGGTAACAGTGAATTACGTCGGTCCACCCGCCAGAAGGATCCCGTCAAGCGATACGGGTACAATGAGTACATGGCGCATCATTATGCGTACATGACTAAGGTGGCAGAAGTGCGTGAGCCGGAGAGCTACGCAGAAGCGGCAAAGGACGCAAATTGGCATGCCGCTATGGAGGAAGAAATGCAGGCACTGGATGCCAACGAGACATGGGACCTGGTTGACCCTCCCCATCACTGCAAACCGATCAGATGCAAGTGGGTGTACAAGGTAAAGTACAACACTGACAGTTCAGTTAACCGGTACAAGGCCCGGTTAGTGGCGAAGGGGTATGCGCAGACCCACGGAATTGATTACGACGAGACCTTCGCTCTTGTCACAAAGATGAGGACGGTTCGTGTGGTGCTGGCGGTTGCTGCGGCAAGGGGGTGGCATCTTCACCAGATGGATGTGAAGAATGCCTTCCTTCAAGGAGATCTTGAAGAACGGGTCTATATGATCCAACCCCCTGGTTTCCAATCAAAGATGAACAACTCGGCGGTATGTCGACTAAATAAGTCACTTTACGGCTTGAAGCAAGCCCCCGGAGCTTGGAATGCGAAAATCACACACCGGTTGTGTAAGATGGGATTCGCGGCCTCCAAGTTGGACTCTTCATTGTTCATCCGAAAAGGATCGGACGGTTCGGTCTGTATATTACTGTATGTTGATGATTTAGTCATCACCGGACCGGGCCTTTCGGAAATCGACCGCGTCAAGTCCCAGTTGTCGGACGCATTTGAGATGAAGGACCTGGGGGACCTTCATTACTTCCTCGGGATCGAGGTGATCCACACCCCCGACGGCATATTGCTCTCACAACGGCATTACGCGTTGAATATGTTGTACAAGTTCGGCATGACAGAATGTCGACCTGTCTCCACACCCTTGGACCGGAACCAGAAGCTCTATCCCAACTCTAGACCGGCCTGCAATGAGAAACGGTTCCGACAAATCGTTGGAAGCCTTATATATTTGACCATCACCCGACCCGACATCAGCTATCCGGTCGGAGTGATAAGCCAATTCATGCATAAGCCGACTGTTGAGCACCTTTAGTGCGCGCAACGAATATTGCGATATGTAAGCGGCACGAAGGACCGGGGACTGTTATACCGGCGAAGTATAACTAAAGAGTTGGTCGGCTACACTGATGCTGACTGGGCCGGCGATGTGTCAGATCGCCGATCGACTTCCGGATTTATGTTTTCTCTTGGGAGCGCGGCTGTTGTGTGGAGTAGCAAAAAGCAGCCAACAGTGGCTCTATCTAGCACTGAGGCTGAGTACCGGGGCGTGATCGTGGCTACCTGCGAAGCCATTTGGCTTCGGCGACTGCTGCGAGACTTGCGGATCGAGGTACCGACCCCGATCCCGATTTATTGTGATAACATCAGCAGCATGCAACTCGCCAAGAACCCTGTGTTCCATGCTCGCACGAAACACATAGAAGTGCATTATCATTTTGTGCGTGAGCGGGTCCTGAGCGGTGAAGTTGAACTTCGGTATGTTCACACGGATCGGCAAGTTGTTGACATCTTCACCAAGCCGCGCGGATCTGACAAGTTGCAGCACTTTACCGACATGCTTGGTGTTCAGCATCTCGACGTGCCGCACTTGAGGGGGAGAAGCAAGGGCAAAGACATTATCGAAACGGGCAAAGGCAAAGAAACTGTTGAACCCGTCGGTAAGAGAAGAACCGGAAGAAGGGGAGACAAGAAGAAGAAAGAAGTCGAGCCGACGAAGGAAATCGACACATCCGAACAAGTCGGAGCAAGCGGCTGTGGTGGCAGAGTCAAGAAGGACCGAGCCAACCGGAAGGAAGAAGTGTGCACTCAGGAAGAGAAGTGCATGTTGTGCGGAGGTCATCACGGCGGTAATGACCATGATGCGGAGTCGAATGAAGAATTCGATTTTGGTGAACCAGCTAAAGAAGCCGAGGGAAGCACGGAGAAGGACAAGACCCGGACGTGGTCCGATGTGGTGAAAGGCCTGATGCCGGAAGTCGAATCGGAGGATACCGATTCGGACAAGAGCTGGAATGAGTCGGAGACAGCCGATTCGCATCAAGAGTTGGATCCGGATGAGTCAGATCAACCAAAGGCCAAGGAGACACAGACGCAGCGGAAGTCAATGCCATCTCGGAGGAACCGACGGATCGGCAAGCGCCAGAGTCATAGCAGCGAAGGAGCTGAGATGGGCCCGATGAGCAGACATGCCGACCGAGAAGGTCGAGGCGCGCAGAACCAGAGTGGTCGTGGCAAACGGGACCGGGTTGGACGAGGAGCACGAGCAAGGCGGAGCGATGCCAAGAGAAGTCGGTTGAAAGAACCGGCCGCCATAGAGAATGACACTACAACCCGACCTTGAGTTGAGCTTGAGGGGGAGTGTTGAGCGACAAGCTCAACTGGAGCCGGATCGGCTAAAAAGCCTGAGCCGATAAGTGAGACAAATCGGTATGCTGGTGAGCAACCGAGCCAGCAAGCTACAGAGTCGGTGAGCATAGAGATGGCTAGCCGGATCTAGCAGTAGCCGGAAGCCTAGTAATAAGTTAGATTACTAGGTAGTTATAGTCTCAGAGTTAGTGTCAGATGCCCGTGTGAGCATTGAAGTACACAGTACTTCTGTCAGTCCGCGTAGGACTTGTATAAATAGTGCTATTGAGCACAGAGTATGTACATAGTGTTTTCTATTATTTTGAATATAACTTTTACATTCTGCTCTCTCCGTCTCTCCCGCATACTCTCTGCATATTTTTTGTTTTCTCTGCTTCTCTAACGCTTCCGCAAGCAATCGTTCACATAATCTAAGTTTACGAGGGAGACAACCCCAAACACATGTACATGTAGGAAAGGGTAGTCCTTTTACGGGGGAGTTTGTTGGCATAAAAGGCTGACTCCTTCCACTTTGTATCCTAGTGTGAGCTCGTCCATATAGTTAGGACTTTGTATATAAGCGACAACCTAATGTTGTAAAGAGAGATCACTTTATCATATTGTATATCGAGTCTCTGAAGAGAGAGTGAGACAGAGAACGTAATAGAGCTTCCATTAAAGCTTCATCTATGTATCTAACATCTGTCTATATCTTCTTGCCCTCCTTTTGTGTTGTTTGCTGAGCACAACCGACAGGTCCTCACATACGTTTCCGCACATACCTGTCCTTCACGATGGCCATCCTTTCTTTCCGATCGATCGATCTTATCCACCCCCACCAATCTTTGTTCCTGCTCTGAGAGTTGAGAAACACAGTGCTTGAACTCTAGGAATGCTTGTGTTGCACTTTTATAGGTCTTCGCTGATTCCACGCACTGATCGAACTTGTGTTGACCTCATCCCTTTGGTCTCTCGTAATCATATGCCTCCAATAGAGCTTCCTCGAAGGACACGCATGTCGGGTTTTGTTGCCCTATCTTGTGGATGCTCTCTTGCAACCCATCCATGGCCACCCGATTGAAGGATATCACTTGCAATCCTTCTGATATCCTACATCTCTGCATCTCTACCTTGTAGTCACGTAGATAGCGTGACACATCCTTTCCGTTAAATTGCTCGTTCCGTTGCACGAGCCGCTCTACTACCACTGTGATCTCCTTCATTGTGAGTTGTTCTTGCAATATCCGCTCGATCATCATCATCATCATCATCATCATGTTGATTGCCTCTTGTTGATTCATCTCCTTGCCACCCGTCTTCACGTCGGGTTCACCAAATGTGTTGTGCCTTTCAGCACCGGATCGTTGCATGAGTCGGGTTTATATTATTAATCAATATTTAGAAAAGAATATGAATTTAGATTGAGAGAGAGATATAGATAACTCGCGAACCCCATGCGAATAATGTATGTATTTTATTAATATTTAGAAACCCTAATAAATTTTTCCAAGAAACAACCCCATATTTTTTTCACACCCCAATTACATTTTACTCCCATCCTTATATAGCGATGGGAGAGGCTTAGCAATCCATGCTTTTTTTTACTTCATGATTTTTCTAACTATGGACTCCATGTTTTTTCTAACTATAGACTTTATGCTTTTTCTAAAAGTGATCATGCACACTAGATGCATGAGTAGCTTTTACTATCATGCGTTTTTTATCAACTATAGTGTTCATGCACGCTAGATGTGCATGTGTGGTTTTTTCTATCATGTGTTTTCTTCTAACTAAAGCTTTTTCCTAGAAAATATGTGTGAAGATAAGTCTTGTACATATTAAATATATACTATTTTTTATGAGTTAGTACAATGGTAAGGTTTGGGTTTATTTACATGGAGGTATAGGGTTTGAAGTTTGCCTTATGCATGTAACATATATTTTATATTTTCTTTTATTTCTTCATATTTATTGAATCGGTTATTTTATACGTTTTTCACGTAGTGTACGAACTACACTATGACACCGTATTGGATAATCGAAGAATTCAAGGGATCCTATCAATTGGATACCTTAACGAGGGAAGTACTTGACAAATGGGTGAACGAATTCCAACAAAAATCGTATCAAGGACGGATGCTAGCAAACTCGTTCAAGGCTCCAAAGCAGCACAGAAGAAACTAGGATGTCGAGGACAAGAGGACGGTAGACACCAAAGGCCAACCAAACGAAACAACCGTTCAGAGGAACGACATCACTGAACAAGCATCAGAGTTAACTAGGCCACAGAACCGACAAAACTAGCCAGGGTCGGAAGAATTTACGACAGCCGGAGTCGGCAGGTAGATCACATCGTACGACGGACATACAATGGAAAAAAAACGTACGATTTTGGATGCGAAACGACGATGATGAAAAAGACAGTTATGACCACGATGTTAGCCAGGTACTAAATGAACACCACGCGTCATAATCATGGCATAATTATCCAAGACGTGCAGACGCAATACCCAATAATAGGAGGCGATGCGTGGACAAAGGGTACGATGAAGACAGAGGTAAGAGGTAAGAGATTACAAAATAGATATTGGAATTAACACATGAACTTGTACATGTATTCTTAGATGTACTCACCCCTAAATATGTGGTACTATAGTAATTTAAATACATCTTAAATGTGACTATTGCAATAGTAACAATCAGTCCTATTTTTAGATAATGCTACCAACCAATTAGCTTTTATTTAAAATTAGAGTTATTTTCAACATAAGGTAGTGTCAAAAACAATTTACACCATAAATCATTGCCACTGCCTTTCGTTCCTTTGTAAAGTAGTTATGCTCTGTTGGGAATTGGTTGCTAGGTAGCAAATGTAATCGGGAAATCCATCATATCTCTCCCATAGTTGTGCACAATCTGGCCCCGCTGCAAAAGTAAACACTTCTCTATGGAGATGGAACTCTCTATCCTAGTTTAAAGATTGGAGAATTGGTATTCTCACAAGGCATGCTTCAAATACTTATGTGTATATTCCACCATCCCCTTGAACTTTTTGAGCAATCCATATAATGGTCTTGCTTTTTTGTCAAACTTTTTGATGAAGTGTTGATAGTACCCAACATAGCCATGAAACCTTGAAGGTGTTTCTTCATAGTAAGGGGATGCATCTCCAATAATAGTTTTGCCTTCACTTCATCAATGGAGATGTCATCATTGGATGGAACATGGCCTAGAATCCTTGCTTCACCCAAAATTGGGATTTGAGTGGCTTGAGAGATAATTCATAATCTCTACTCTTCTCAAAGATCCCTTGTCAAGTGTTCTAGAGTTCCATGTCAAGTTGCAATTTAAATCATCCTCGTGTGACTCAACTCCACGCCAGAGATCTGACACAAACATGTAGTTAGATTTCCTCTTGAAGGTGCTTATTGCAACATTTAACCCCCCCAAAGCTGGCATTTGAGTGGCTTGAGAGATAATTGGTAACCTCTACTCCTCTTAAAGATCCCCAATGAAGTGTGCTAGAGTCCCACGTCAAGTTGCAACATAAATCATCCATGTGCTACTTGACTCCTCACCAAAGATTTGGCGTGAATATGTAGTTAGCACTGCTCTAGTAGGTAATTCGAGCACCAGTGAACCCAAACAACATCTTCCTAAAAGCAAACATCCCTAAATTAGAGGTGAATGCAAATTTATGTTGATTTTCTAGTGCCATTTTAATTTGATTGTTATTCTACTTGCCACGTGTTCAAGTAGATGTTCTATGTAGGGGGGTTGGGCAGCTGTCGCAAATCCTAGCTTTCTTTAATCCCCTAATGTCCACACATATTCAGATTTAAACATTCTTTTTTAGCAGTCCCACCATGGGGAACACCCAAGCTGTGAGTTCTATATGATACACAATTACACCCTTTGAGCAATTGTTTCTAATTCCTCCTCGACGAGTTGAGGTAAATCGAGGGTTCATTGGTGTGGGCATTTGCATTGGAGGCCATTTGGAATGGTGTGCGACACTGTGAAATCTCGGTTGCAAACATCCGCCATGAATGTTTTGTTTCGAAAGAACTCCATGGAGACGGATGTGAAGATGAGATTCCCTCTCATTTGTCTCATGTGGCCGACGACCCGAAAATTCGATCACTTCTCTTGTATATTTTCTATGTCCGCGGAAATTTTTTCCTGGGAAGTAAAAAATGGTAAACTTCTCAATTGGTTTTTTGTTCAGCCATCAACAGGTCCATCTTCTTCGCTGTTCTCTCTCTCTCTCTCTCTCTCTCTCTCTCTCTCTCTCTCTGTGGGACATATAAACCAAAATACACACAGACACATTACAGAACAGAGAGAAACGAAGAAGCCATGGGAATGGTGGATCCCTCTAGGGACTCGGACAACGCCGCCAGAGTCGCAGGAGAAACAGAAGGAGTAGGAGGAGCAGGAGCAGGAGCAGGAGCAGGAGCTCCCCCTCTCCTCCCCCTCTCCTCTGATCTCCTCCCCTTCCAAGACATCAAGGAAACCGAAGAGAAAGACAAACTCCTCTCGGAAGACAGAGATCGCAAGAGCCGTGATCTCAAGTCCGGCCTTCATCCCTTACAGGTTTTTCTCTATTTTTAATTAATTTATGTTTTTACTTGTTTTCGTGTTTCTCGGAGTGTTTTAGTTTCGTCTTTGAGGGTCCAATTTTTTTTGTTCTGATTATGAGCGTGAATTTCTGGTTTGTTTACCTGTAGAATAACTTAGCTGTTCCCTGTGCTTTTCGATATGTGTTTATGTGATCCTTCCTTCTTTTTAAAATGAAATTTCTGATGTGTTTGGAACTTGTTTTTTTTTAAGGCTCAGATCGTTCCTGTAATTTAATTTGATTTATATTCATGACGCACAACCTCATTTACATGAAACGGTAGTCGTGTGTTCCATCTTATTCTATAAAAGCTCAGATTTTTGTAAAACAGTTTGATTTCCGCTATGTAATTATGCATTCTCAACTCATAAAAGTATAGTAATTTTTCTGTTTTATTAATGTTTAGATCTTCATCAAGTTATTTAATTTTCCCAATATTATGTATTCATGTTTTCCTGAGCTCAGTTACAAAAACACCTGGTAGTTGGAAGTTAATATGTTAGTTATGTGGAATAAGTACATGAACAGAATGCACTGATAGTTTGATGTTTATGGTTCAGAAATTTGTTCCTAATGAGCTCAGCTAAATGGCCTTTTTCTAAGATTTCTCCTGTTTAGCTGTCAACATGCCATGAAACAACTTGCACATGTGGAATTTCGTTTATGAATTTTTCATTTATGCATTTGGAGCATATTTACATGGATTATGCAAAAAGCTTTGGGCCCTTTTGGGAATCTTTATGCCACGCATGCAGAGTATGTAACCTAGTCACCATGTAAATTTGTGTTTCCAAGCTATGCCAAAATTGTTACTGATATTTGTTTTAGTATTCTCTAATTTCTTCATGCTCTATGATTTTTAATTTCAGAAATTAACGAAATCAATTCTTATTTATTCTAATTATTGCATCTAATCCAGTGAATAAAATTTTGTTGAATTTGGCAATGTAAGTTGGTAATGAGATAAGGTTGGATACAATCAATAGGCATTCTTGCCTTATATTGAGACCAACATTCAGGTTTGACATTTGCAATGTAGTATTCTTGCTTTGTCCTCGTAGCATCTTCCCATCTAATTTTTAATGATTCCACCAACCTTTCCTCAATCATTACATAATGCATAGCATCGCCCAAAAGCTCTAAAAGATCATCCACACCCCATCTTTTGAACCATTTTCTTATTTCAACAACCCAACCGGATGAGAGAATTTTACTCTTATTATTCTTTTGTAACTTTTGTAATGTATCTAACCATTATAGAGATTGTCCATTACCATGATATAAGAGTCGCATCAATTCAAAGAGCATAATTTGTTGTCTTTGCAGCAAGAACTTTACCAGCATCCCAATTTGTAAGGAGAACCTTGTGATTTCCGAGTAACACATGAACTCTCAACAAGGTTGACAAGGGATATCTTCAACATATAAGGCCCCCTTAGAACAATCTGCCCATGATGGATCTAACAAGTTACACAAACCTTATACAGTTAACAAAAAAACGCATTTCATGTTTCATATGACATCTGTGTGAAACATTTGTCGAATTGACATAAGCCTACATCTTCTTGAATGTATTTTTTAAACATTAGCCGATGTTATTCTTTTAAAATCTCCTCGCTCTCTCTTTCCCCATTCCTTGTCTCTATTTCTCTTGTTTCTCCGTATCGCTCTATCTTTCTGTCTTTCCTCTCTTGCTTTGTGATTTCTGAATATCACAGTAACCGTCTACATTTTGAATGTTTGGTTTGGCTTTGACTAGAAACAAAACTCCGAAATACTTAAAAACCTTGAAAACTTTTTTTGTGACATTGGTCTTATAAGATGATGTCATTTGTTAGGTTTGGTCAATCATCTGAATAGATGTAGATTCTACCTGTAGTGCTTGATGTATTATGCATCTACTTTCTTGTCCTGCCACATTTATAACTTTAGTGTGAAGCATCTATGTCACTCTATATGTATACTACGAATATACATGTGTATTACATAGTATTTCTAAGGTGTTTTCATTTAAACGGCGAAGAAAGTGTTATCCCAAGAAACTGTTTTAAAACAGATAAAAACTTTTCATTTTAGAGTTGCCAGAAGTTTACATACTATGATTGGTCATTCATTACTTCTCACTGATTCTCAAGAACCAAAATTGTTTGGATTTAGATTTATAATAGTTCCAAGTTTCCATGGAGGCCATGCATGCTGGTGGTGTTCGATAGGTTTCTGTTTTTGAACCTTGGCTTGCAATGAAATTTTGTTAATGTGTTCTTATATTGCATGTGACAGCATCGGTTCGTGCTTTGGTATACAAGGCGCTCACCTGGGCCTCGCTCACAAACTTCATATGAAGACAGCATTAAAAAAATATCTGATTTCAGCACGGTAATCCAAGTTTCTGTTGATATCGGCATTGGCAGTATTCTCAAATTTTAGAGATTTGATAAAATTTTGTCTCAACAGCATTGTTGTAGAATACTTAGGATACAATACGCGTAGAATATGTATGCTAAGTATTCTACTCGAATTAAACCACATGCTCCACTGCTTGTGCATTTTAAATACTTAGAATACATATTTTAATAAACATAGAATACATGCTTTTTAACAAGTATGCTCAACAGGTAGAAGGGTTTTGGGGCTGTTACTGCCATCTTGCAAGAGTATCATCTCTCCCAACTCCAACAGACCTTCACCTGTTCAAAGAGGGTATTCGACCTTTATGGGAGGTATAATTGAGTATTACAGTCACAGATATATTTACTGAAGTATCGATTACATATCCAGCTGATTGTGTGAACTTGATTAAGTAGGATGCTGCAAATCGTAATGGTGGTAAATGGATTATTCGTTTCAAGAAGATTGTATCAGGGAGATTTTGGGAAGATCTGGTATCAGTTCCCTTTTTTCAATAGGGTTCTCATAATCAAATTTTGATGGTATTATATGTAAGTTGGAGTAATTTATAGTTGTATGTGAACTCAGATTTTAGCCATAATTGGGGATCAGTTGGATGCTGGTGACAGTGTCTGTGGAGCTGTATTAAGTATCCGTTTTGGTGAGGACATATTGAGTGTCTGGAATCGGAATGCTTCAGATAATCAAGTATGAGTTTATAATTAAATTTTATCCTCATTTCATTTGGTTTAAGATTATATTTTGATTATTATCCTGTTTGTCTTGATGAAATTGTTGCTCATATTCCACTAATGAAAATTATTTTGTTTACAGGCTGTTATGTCTCTGAGGGATTCCATTAAGAGGCATTTACACTTGCCTCAAAGTTATGTAATGGAGTATAAGCCACACGATGCTTCTTTGCGTGATAATTCATCATTCAGGAACACCTGGTTAAGGGGCTAATCTTCTTTGTACGAGAGTAATACTGGCTAATGCCATCAATGTTACGTTGAATGATTGAAGATATTCCTCACTCTCTTGAAATAGTTTAATTACTGCTGAAACATACTTGCATGCAGTAATTGTGGTTGGATCAAGTTACATTTCAAGATTGAAATAGAAGCCACTGATGATGGCTAAACTTAATCTTGTATCTTCAAACATATCTGAGTTTTTTGTGGCGACCATGCTTAATGTGTATAAGTTTTCTAAGTTTGTCAAAGATGATGGTTGCATGCTTCCATTTGACGTTTTTGGCATTTTACTGTTGTTTTTTTTCAACTAGGAATAAGAACTATTCTTCCGTGATTAAGACACAAATGTACTTGGCAGGTATTTTGCCACGAACCTTTCACAATCAATCAAGATTTCTATGCATTTGAAGTCATGTGATGGGAAGTCAATTGGAGGTAGTGTAAGCAAGAAAGAGAGAAAATAGACACTCGATGGGTAAATATTTTTGTGTGAGCTATTAGGGACATGGCTAGAAGCTTCATCTTTCTGTTTTGCTTTTATTAAGAACTTCTGTTATTGAGTTTGTGACTACATATTTTTCCAACTTTTGTTGAAGTACCCATAGTTACTAAACTCAAATCACTGTATTTGGTACATCTCTCTCACAATAGATTCTCTTGGCTCCTATTTGCTGTTGGTTGTTTGGCCTACAAGGCCCCAAGGTTGGAACTCACTTCTTCTTATTGAAGCAAAAGCTAGATTAGGGTATAAGTTCTGATAATGCTATTGCAAGGTTCTATTGTTTTGCTGGTAAAATGTACATAGTACCTATAGCTACAGCATATCTTGATGCAACCACTTCTATACATACAACTTCAAAATCTGTTATACCAATTTGTATCAAACAGTTGTGGAAACTCCAAAGGACTATATTTTGTTTAATTGTTAGTGAGAAAGCTACTACAACAATTTGATTTATGCTGGTTTGCCTTGATACAATATGTGTATTATGCGTAGCTCCTAGAATAGATTCTTTTTGCTTCTATTTGTTGTTGAGTATTGGTTGTAAGTGCATTTATTCTCCTTGGAGCAAATGCTAGATTAGGGTACAAGTTATGACAATGTTATTGCCTCAATCTATTGTTTTGCTAATAAAAGGGATACTTGATTATGTAATTGAATGGGGACGATATTGGTTGTCTTTCTATAACTTCCATGTAGGTGTCACAATTGGGTTTTAGGGTGCTTTTAATTATAATTTTGTTGAGGATGAAATCCATAATCCATATGATTGCAAGGCATCTTGATATGATGCATGATTCAATGTTGACCATGAGAATGTTTGTAGCATAGGAAATTTGGTTTGGCAATCAATGTACTTGTAACACAACTATGTACTTCATTTTGGCCATGTATTTGTGGGTTCTATGGGTTGATGGGTCTTGTTGTGTTTCTAGGAGAACCATTTAGTATCAAGTGTTTGCCTTGAACCTAAGGTGGTCACATTGGAAATATTTTGCACCTCTCACTAACATTCCATCTAGAAGGGGATGTTCCCAACCCAAACATCCACCCATATGGGGAGACACTATCATTAATGCATTGAAGGTTTTTAAGATAGTAATTAGAGAGAGTGTGAGATGGTGACAATGATGTTGTTTTGGTGTACAGACAATTTAGAAACATGAATTGCCTAAACGAAAATGCCTTATGAAACATTTTGGTTGTCTTTGGTGTATTGGAGTTTTCAAAAATGGTATGAAATGAGAGTCAAAAAAATTAGTCTAGGTGATGGGAGTGCATGAGAACCATTGAGCTCTTGGGAGTCCATAATTGTTGAATGATTGTTGGAACCTCCACAAAGGATTGCCCCACATTTCCCTCTATGCAAACTTCATCCATCTTGTTCTCTTGGCATGTGCTTGTGTTGGTTGAGGGTAAAATCCCTCACAATTCGACTTTGGGTCCACCAGAGATGGTGACATTGTCCTAAGAACTTTTCAATCACTATATTCTTTGATGTTAAAGAATATGGCAATTTGGTAGCTAGGGAATGTGTTTCATAAATAGATGTGGAAGTTAGAAGCTCAAAATGTAAAAACCCTTTATTTGAAGTCATGAATCTTAAGACTCGAACATTTGGAATTTGAGTTCATTTAAGACATGTAACAAACCTTTAAAATCCACTCAATTATATAATAATCACTAAAAAGTGATATGATTGAAATTCTATATATGTACAACGAATATCCTTATTGTTATTTCTTCACGTTGTTTGTCAACTCATACTCCATGTATACATTTCTATTATTCATTATTAGACTTCACTCTTCGGTATTAAATGCAATAAGAAATGTTGAAGGGTCAAGGATATTGTTCAAACCCTGTTTGTTGGATTCTTCGAGATATAGTTTTTGCAAATATGCACTAGGACTACATGTGCACCTTCTATGAAATGCCAATTCATTCATTGATCAATTTTGAAATCATGGGTTACGTGTTTTAAGTAGATTTTACGATCTTGTTAAGAGCATTCTAGAAACCAAGGATCCCTCTGATTAGAGTTATGATGTGAAAGTTATGGACTTCTCTTGAGAAAACCAATGTCGATCATGTTCAGAGGGTTCCATCACATTGTTAATCCTCCATACAAATTTTACAACTCTCTAGATGCTAGATGATAATCGTATATATGTTTTCGTAGACATGGAACATGCTACCTTCTCAATACGATGGTTATGGATCGATGCCCCTTTTAGAATTTGGACAATCGGGTTTGGTTGTCTCCAGTGTGGGTTCACGTGATCAAACGGCTCAGCCATACCATTGTTGTGATTTTTCAAGTGGTTGATAACAATCAAGCTCGTCAAGAGATCCAACATTATGGGTTTAGCATATCGTCCAATGTCACATGTCTTTAAGTAAGCATCGGCAATGCATTGCTCTACTCCTTCAAACGAGAGGCGACTCGTGAAACTTGTCCGGAGTCCGGCACGCAGATAACAATAATACACATATATATGTATAATGTACATATACACATATATACATACATGCATAAAATGAACCATACATATCATACGTGCATTCGCATTCGAGAATGATTCAATCAAACGTGTATGGTAAATCATCTCAATGTTGGATTGGATCGACAAGTTGGATTGGATTGACTAGGGTCTATATTATATATTGATTCACGCTCAATCCTAATAAGTGGACTCTAATCCATTGTGAACCACCAACATAAGTATGGTTGCAATATTTGCATTGTATCACATGCATACTTTTGGGATGCAAATCAAGACATCTCTATCATCCTCACTTTAGAACTTTACAAAAAAATGAGTATGAACTATAGAGATTGAATCAAAATATGTCATTATAAATTATAATCAAACGTTCAAAAACTCATAAAACGTATATTCGAGAATATGAAGAAAACATGACATAGGCAGTATTAGCATAACAACTTACCACTAGGGTGACCTAATTTCTAATAAGAAAGAAAGAAAGAAAGAAAGAAAAAGGAACATGACACTAACATAAAATTTTGCCATGAAATAAGCAGTAGTAGCATAACAACTTACCACTCGGCTGACCTAATTTCTAATAACAAAGAAAGAAAGAAAAAGAAGAAAAAGGAACATGACACTAACATAAAAATTTGCCATGAAATAAGCAGTAGTAGCATAACAACTTACCACTCGACTGACCTAATTTCTAATAACAAAGAAAGAAAGAAAAAGAAGAAAAAGGAACATGACACTAACATAAAAATTTGCCACGACACTAACAAGAGGATAAGAGAAAGTTGGGAATTGAACCCAAGACACAAGTAATAGTAGCACAACAACTTACCACTAGGTTATGCTTAATTGTAATAATTAAAGAACAAAAGAAAAAAGCTATTATAACACTAACATAAAATTTTGCTATGATATGGTTGGTACTAATGAGAGAGAGAGAAAGAGATGAGAAAATCGAGAATCGAACCCAATACATAGACAGCAATGACATGACTCCTTAACACTAGGGTGAGTAAATTGTAATAATAATAGGTGAAAAAAAAGAAAGGAAAAAGGAGCACGTATTTTTCCCATTTCAAACGTGTTCGTTTCCAAACGTTGGAATGCTTGCACGAACACGAATATTACGTTCTATGCATACATGTAAGCTCTCTCTCTCTCACACAGAGAGAAGGTTACATGCTATTATTGATTTGCATGAAGAAAGAAGAAAAGAGAAGAAAGGGAGGAGGGTATGCATCCAACCTTTTTACTTTTGGGTTGTGGAATCATGAGAAATCTCAATAAGGATTTGCATGGGCTTCTTCCATGTATGTACATATTAAATCAATAATTATTATTAACGCACTACAAAGTGAACCACCCCCCCCCCCCCAAATCCATCATTCCTCTGTAATCTCTTGTTTCGCTCATTCATTTACATACTAGTTCCCGAAGAAGAAAGTGCTCTTCACAGAACATTGAAAATCAGAGCTATATGGAGACTTGTTCCACTTTTCACCTCTCCTCATCATATGTTGGAAGCTCTGTTTCTCATGCTAAACTTGTACAAAGCCCTAGAGGGATTACTCTTTGCGGTTTTCGCAGACATTCTTCTCTTGCCTTCAAGTCCAATAAGACGGATTACTCTTTCTCCTCAAATTCTAAACATGAAGCAAAGACAACCGATGGCTCTTCATTGCTATGGAGAGTTATGGCTTCTAACAACGTAATAACAAACAATAACAGTAGCGGAACATTTGATTATGATGTGATCATCATTGGAGCTGGTGTTGGTGGTCATGGTGCTGCTCTGCATGCTGTTGAAAAGGTAAGCCGAACAAGTATTGTATAAATATATCATTTTGTTCAAGCCATGAGATGCAATATCGCAAATGTTGTAACTATCTCTTTTTCTGGTCAAATAATGATACACTACTGATCTAGGTCAGTTATTGAGATTTTTTAAAGTTTAATAGTTCTGTTTCACAATTCCATGTCGATACTAGGGTTTGAAGACAGCCATAATAGAAGGTGATGTGGTTGGAGGAACTTGTGTGAATAGGGGATGTGTACCATCCAAAGCATTGCTTGCCGTTAGTGGACGCATGAGAGAACTCCAAGATGAGCACCATCTCAAGGCTCTTGGTATCAAGGTACATTATTATCTAGTTTTATTGTTTTGTTTTGTTTAGGAGGCTATTGACTTAAAAATTATTCTCAGTCTATTTAAAAATTCCTAAATATACCTATTATTATGGATATTGGATATTAAGGTATTTCATGATTTTTGGATGTCACATTATAATTTATCGCTTTGGGCTTTATTCTGGATGGATCTAGGCCTTCTTGAAATTATTCCTAAATATACCTTTTGTTATGGATGTTGGTATTAAGGTATTTCATGATTTTTGGATGTCACATTATCTCTTTGGGCTTTATTCTGGATGAAACTATGCCTTCTTGAAAGAAAAAAGTTCCAAACTTTTATATGCGTGTGTTTTGTGTCAGAGAGTTTGTTTAGTGAGACTTTGTGATTTTTATCAGGTGGATGGAGCAGGGTACGAAAGGCAAGCAGTAGCAGACCATGCAAATAATCTAGCAACACGAATCCGAGGAAACCTTACAAACTCAATGAAAGCTCTGGGAGTCGAAATCCTGACTGGAGTTGGAACAATTGTGGTGCGAAAGAAAAATACACTTCTTTTCATATACATTCTGGATCGTAGGATGTGTGCAAACTGCTGAATTCTCTTTGGAACCACCTAAAATGCTGCTCTTTATGAAAAACTTTATAGAGTACGTTTAGTAGAATATATTAGAAAACACAACAAGAGAAAAATATTTGAAGCCGCTCTTTATGAAAGAGTTTAGAATACGTCTAGTATTAGAAACTGAAAAAGTGTCTCTTTTTGAATATGTAGCTGTGCTCTTTATAATCTTTTGGATCTATTTACGTGTTGAATCATCCAGGCCCCTCATACAGTGAAATATGGAAAAGTTGGCTATACCGACAAGATGGTGACAGCAGAAAATATAATCATTGCGACAGGGTCTATTCCTTTTGTTCCACCTGGAATAGAAATTGATGGTATGTGTTAAAAGTCCATTATTATCTATTGCTATTGAAATTTATTGCACTCAAATATGTGAAACTTTTGCAGGAAAAACAGTTATTACAAGTGACCATGCCCTGAAATTGGAGTGGATCCCAGATTGGATTGCGATTATAGGCAGTGGTTACATTGGACTCGAGTTTAGTGATGTATATACAGCCCTTGGGAGTGAGGTCGAGCTCCTTTATCTATATGCGATGCCCATGCATATTCATGTATTTTGGAATATTGCATAAATAAAATAGTAGAGAAAAAGGATATCATTGTTGATATTTAACATTTTACCACATGTTTTTATATATTAAATTTCATTAAATAAGTGTGTCTACGGTCTATGATCTTTAAGAAAAGAGTTATTATTCATCCTAATTAGATCTATGACTTGCTACTTAAAAGGATGATATGTCACATTTTGCCCCATATTTGGAATGCATCAATAAGGGTGGGTAAAGAAATGACTATATGTTGTGTGCAAAAGCCAATGCATAATAACTTAGTATTATCATGTGCCTTGTATAACAGGTCACTTTTGTTGAAGCTCTTGATACCCTCATGCCGGGCTTTGATCCAGAGATTACAAAACTTGCTCAAAGGGTTTTAATTAACCCTCGGAAAATTGATTACCATACCGGTGTTCTTGCCAAAAAGGTGATTTCATCTCATTTCATTTCATTTTTGACTCCATTTCTCTTATTTATTTGTTTTCATTTTATTAGATCACTCCAGCAAAGGATGGGAAACCTGTGCTCATCGAGTTGGTTGATAGCAAGACCAAGGAGCCAAGAGAAACTTTGGAGGTAACATATATCTATTATGAATGTTGGCTCTCAACCATTTTGGGAATGCTCTTATGTTAGATCAATTCGAGTACAATGCAATGGTACATTTTAAGTATGTTAGGATATTCTTGTGGTTTATAAAGAAAACAATCATGGTACTTATGTATGATGGTTGTTATGATTTTTTAAATGATAAATTTGAGTCAAAGTTGGCGTACCACATATGCAGGTTGATGCAGCTCTGATCGCCACAGGTAGAGCACCATTTACAAAAGGATTGGGACTAGAAAATGTACCATTCCAAATATCCTATTTGATTTCATATCCAAAAGATTGCTTAAAAATTAAACATCATGATATTGACATATCGAAATTATGTATGAATGAATACATAGGTTAGTGTGGCTACCCAACGAGGTTTTATACCTGTTGATGATCACATGCGAGTAATTGATACAAGTGGGAGTTTGGTGGGTATCATTTTCTGTGTGTTCTTTTGTCTTCCTTTTGCAGTTTTCTATTTCTTTATAATGTAAGGTTGCATGCAGGTTCCAAATCTTTTCTGCATCGGAGATGCCAATGGAAAGATGATGCTTGCACATGCCGCGAGTGCACAGGGCATATCAGGTTTTTTGTTTTGGAAAACGGTTTTCAAATTCTTGTGGAACATGTCGTAGAAATGATGTGTTAAATACTACTGGAGCTGGGATTCTTTGCAGTTATTGAACAAATAGCTGGAAATGATTATGTCCTCGATCATCTTAGTGTTCCGGCTGCATGCTTTACACATCCAGAGATCAGTATGGTTGGACTCACTGAGGTTTATATATAATAAAGATTTGTTTTATATTCCTTTTTTTTTTGTCACGAAATTTCACATATTTAAACTGGAAAACGGGAAAGGCCTTGTTTCTGAAAATATTTGAGGATTGTTTTATTTATCGTACAGCCTCAAGCAAGGGAAAAGGCACATGAGGAAGGTTTTGAAGTTAGTGTTGCCAAGACCAGCTTTAAAGCTAACACGAAAGCTTTAGCTGAAAATGAAGGGGAAGGTATTGCCAAGGTTGGTCTTATGACTCACCTTCGTAAATTGCATTTCTCATACATTATTCTATTATTTAACAACCAACATTTTAATATGGTAGTTGGGGACTGCATGATGGCTCATGGACAGACATTGTGAAGCAGTATGTTTAAACATGATTCTTTATTGTCTGTCTGTCATGAAATGTCATTCTCAATGTTGTAGTTAATCTACCGATCTGATAATGGAGAGCTCTTGGGAGTGCATATATTTGGGCTTCACGCTGCGGATTTGATTCATGAAGCTTCCAATGCAATTGCTATGGGAACATCAATCAAGGTATGAAATTGTGTATCATCTACTGAGAACTCTCACCATCTCACCTACAAAAAGATATGAATACCCAGCGGATGTTTATAATGTACATAGGACATCAAATTTGCTGTGCATGCGCATCCAACTCTGTCTGAGGTCTTGGACGAACTTTTCAAGTCTGCCATAGTAAGTGGATATATTTCTCCTCTTTCAGATCTGTAGTGTTTGGTTACATTGTGTAAACAGACTTGATTTGATCTTTTTTTAGGTCAGTGAACATGCGCACGTTGCTGTCAAACCTGAACCTGTTGCTGTTTATAATTCTTTAATAATTCTTTGAAAGTTTTCATAGTTAATAATTTTACAAGCATGGTATGAAGAGTTATCATGCTTTTATGTGATTCATCATGAAAGCCTACATGGCTTAGAAGATCAATGATATTCTGGTGTTGAAACTGACATTTTGTACAGCCTTTTCTTGTCCATTGTCATGGAAAGATATTGGTATAAATTATGAAGAGCCAACATTTTCATCGAGTCTTGCAAACCTTCAGTAGGAATAGCAAGAGTTCATTTTACTTCTCAAGTCAGTGGCTGTCAATCTTCATAACAATAGTATGATATGTAAAGATGTCTACTGGAAAATCATTAAACAAAAAACTATTGGTAATATAATGAGTAGTGTATGGTCTATGTAGTTTTGGCACTTTGTATCACAAATGGAAGTGTGGTTTTAAGCTCTTCCAAAAGTCTCCTACATAATGATTGTCTTTGTTTGTACATCCCTTTTTTGAAACTGTTGCTATGGATTCTGCATCTTTCCCTCTCTGTACCTACCATTCTAGTTGACCAGCTGTCTTTAGACAATGGTTGTCTATATATAAAGCATTTGTATGTTCTGTTTGAAGACAGATTTACACATTCCGGTCATTTCGTTTGTGGGGTTCCAACCTCACATTGAAGTTTCATGTGGTAGTGTGTTACAAAAAAAAGCTCAGGTGCTTCCTGGAGTGGGTAATTCTCTCCACAAAGCTATTTGCTATGTTAAAACTTTTAGGTCTTCACTCCAGCAGTCGTTGCATAATGGTGGTTTACATATAAATCATTTGTATGTTCTTTTCAATATTTAATCTTGTTCGAAGAGAGATCTGCTGTCAATATATCTTTGGGGCTTTTGCTTCACATTGTATTTTGTTTAAACATGGTTTGTCTTTATTTTGTAGAATTGCCTGAACTTTCAACATGAGTGACTGACATTCATTGGAGCAAATTGATTGACTATATGAATACATTGTTACATTGAGCATACAAAATTTAACCCCAGCTCTAGGATGGCACTACAAAATCCTACTTTCTAGATACATGCCATAACCTAACTAGAGCCCCTACAAACAAGAGGGAAAGTTTCCTCCCTTGGGGCAAGCTGCCCTAAAGCTCAAACAAATTGTCCTTTGAATCTTCACACGTTTTACAATACCCCATATGCAAGGACTACGAAATAAATTGTCCTCAATGTTACAATGCCCCATGCAGACCATTAAACAAAACCTCATTTCCAACAGTGTAGCATACATAGAGCAGAATACGAAAGGCAACCAAACACATTATAGGGGCAAGGTAAAGCTTTCCATCCTCGACCAAACATACAACTACAAGGGGGTCAACAATTCACCTATTAATTATTTTGCTTAAACTTGCTACAAAACCTAATCATTTGCCTTCTGAAATGAGTTAAAGCCAACACCATTCAGGTAATTTGACATTCAAATAACACATTTTTATCATCTAGCTCCATCTTCTAACAATTTAGGATAACAAAAATAACCGGTTTCCACGTTCATATTTACATACACAAGTCACAAAATATGTATACATTTACCAACGCACACATACACATCCATCAACTATGGAATGACGACCAAGTATGATCATACTGATGAGGTATACAAAACCAGAAATGGCATTTTAAACAGAGTCAGGTTTTGACTTATAATTGAAATATAGTCTCCCTTAACTCCAGTACAAGAGTCCTGCACACAATTCCCTTTGTTGGAATAGAATTACCATACTTCTTGTGCTCTGAACGGTTGTCAATCTCTGTGGCATAATGAATTCCCAGCATTTAAATGCTAAACGAGCATCCAGTATTGATATTAGCCACTATGAGGCCTCAATCATCCATTTTACCATCCAAAATAAGCTACTATCTCCACTCAGTATTGAGTTCCTTAACCTTTTAACGTTGTTAAATGCAACCTTATACAAAAAGGATAGTAAAGCCGTACATGATGGGGATAGTAAAACAATGGCTCCTAAACGAAAACCCACTGAAAAGATGACAAAACCTGTTATATAAGCCTTTACAAATGTGCAGTATCTTCCTCAAGCACTGCACCTATTCAAATTACTTGTCTCCAAACAATACACAACCGAAAACACTATGATGAAAGGTGATACTCTGCCTGAAGTTTCACAAAGAAAGCAGCACTTGATTTTGATTACGCATTAAAAAGGATGAAAAAACCTTGATCCTAGATTTTTCCTAGAAAAGCTGCTTCATCCAAGCACAACAAAACTTGGCATCCACACTCCTTGTTACAGTAACTTGGAATGCATTCAAACCTTGGTAACTTCAGCATCAAGATTTAGGAAGCTTTGGCATCATCAATTGGCCCAAACTCGTCATCGTGATATATATTTTCAGCCATCTGCCAGATTTGTAATATGTTATCTTCTGCAACACTGGCAATGACCCATTCGTCATTAGGATTCCAGCTGAAGTCTGATATTTTGCTTGTGTGACCTCCATGGATGAACAGAAGCTCAGGTGGGCCATCTTCTGCATCTTCTGGTGTTTGCTCCTCTCCAATCCTGTATGTCATGAGACATATGTTAATAAGCGACTCATATAGAATGCAGCATTAACTACTCCTATCCATTGTACACATACTTGCTGAGGTCCCAAATCATCATTCTTCTATCTGACCCACAAGATGCAAGAATTGTTTCATTGTTTGGACTCCACCCAATTTGAAAAACTTCTTCCCTGCACCAAAAAAAATATTATGATGGTAAAAGAACATAAAATGACAAATTTCCTTATCACAAAACAAAAAGTATGCTTTAAATATTGGAAAATGAGCTTTGTCCATACGTATGATTGCTGAATGTGTGTAGTGGCTTGGTAATTTTGCGCAAATCATAAAGAGCAACAGTTTTATCAGCTGATCCAGTAGCCAAAACCCACTCATTAAATGGATTGAATGCTAGGCAATTGACCTGTAAATGAAATAAGTTTGGCAAAACCAGCTCAAATTTAGAAAGCAGTACCAAAAAATCCGTTCTCTTCACATATAAATAGCCCTGTAAATGGATTAAATCCAAATATAAACACAGTTCATATTTTTCCATCTACATTGGCAAATATAGATGGAAAAAATATGGTCATTCATTAAGTAGATTTTAGTCTTTAGATCGACACGAAGAAAGACAGTTCATTATTTTATAATGCATTTCAAAAACAAAGAACAGAAAATTAAGGCACCGTTATAGTGACTGAAACCAACATGATAGGAAACTTATGAAGCAGAATCAGAACACATCCAGTCACATACTATCAGTCCCAAGCCATCCATGGAAATATGAGAAATCACACCTATACAGAGTGCCACAATGGCTTAGATCTATAAAAGATTATGCACTCAGATTCTGCAAACGTTTGTGAGACGGGATGAAGATTTGACGCACATAATATATGACAAATTACAGTCAACTTCCCTTCATTAATTGACCAATGTAAAGATTAGGATCAATTTGTGTTCATGAATCAGTCACTAAAAGTTCAGACACTCAACTGATGTCTCCTGACGAAGGCCAAATCAGAGTGGCACTAAATAAGTATTTATCAAATAGTTCTCACGAATCAGTTACCTCTGCAAGATGGGCTTCAACTGAATGCAATGGCTTGTCGCCACTTTTGCGAGCATCCCATATAAGCAACCTGCAATCATCTCCAACAGAGCCAAACAGATAATCATGCTGCAAATGCCATGCGACATCCTCAACTACTCCGCTGTGATACTGTTGCAAGAAACAAAATAGTTCATCACACAAAAGACTTCCCAAATGTTGTGCCACAAAATCACCCCGAATATATTATATGCATCTATCATGAACTATTCAGAAGAGAGCACCTTAATATTTTCTAGGAATCAAAAAACCTAAACTCTTTCCAAGTGCTGCATCCCATTCAATAATTCAGAAAGAGTGTACATCAAATATTTGCTTTGCTTTTCTAGAAATCAAAAAAATGTAAACTCTTTTGAAGTGTATGGATCTACTCTAAAACCAAAACCCTCCCAAACGTCACATCAATATCAATCAATCAGAAAGAAAATATCAAAAATATCTGATTTGCGTGTAGAAAAAACCTTAAAGCTAATGCTGCATCACAGCAATATTTGAATCTTTTCTTTGCATCTACCATAAACCCTAGATGCTTCTCAAATGCTGATAATTAGATCGATAAATCCGAAAAATAAGTACCTCAAAGATTTGCTTGGCATCCACCATGCTCTGGCCTTTAGGATTAGCACTTAGATCCCATAGACATATGCGAGCATCATCCGATCCACTGAGTAAATGCCCCTCTTTCAAAGGGCTCCAACTCAAACCGTATCCCTCTGTTTTATGACCTTGTAATCTGATATCAGGATTGCAACGACCTTCTTGAGGTGGCTTAGATGGATGTTTACTGTAATCAAACACATAAACTTCTGCACTAACAGTCTTAGTTGCAATGATGAATGGATTCTGTGGCATATATCGAGCTCGATTGACCTCTCCATCATGATTAATCTGCTGAGTGACCTGAATCTGAAGCAGAATTCATGCCAAATTAGACCCAGTTTTTTATTTTTGGCCAAGATAAACTCTGAAATTTTAATTGGGGCAAAATTAAACCCTAATAAGAAGCAGTTTTAGGCCCATTAAATTCTAGCAAACATTTGTTTGACCACATTAAACACGACAAAAGCATGGTGGCCAAATTCAACCCTAAAAATATTGTTTTGGATATGTTATACCCTAACCAGGATTTCCTGCCCAAAACAAAATCCAAAACACTTTGTTTAGGCTAAAATACACCGTGTCAATTGGTTTTGGCCCAAGACAAACCTAACAATCATATTTTGGACAAAATAATACCTTTACAAATAACAAAATAATGCGCAAGGAGAAAGAAAAGGAAGGAAGCTTACCTTTCCATTAGCGCCTCCGAAACCTCCAACTTCGCCTCTTTCTTCATCATAGTGTCGAGCATCACTCTCGGTATCCTCGAGAGGGAGATGAACCTCCGCTAGCATGAGGAAATTTGGTTCATTATCAGAGGTATGAGTGCCAAGGATGAGTTTCTGCACAGAGTAGTCCTTCCCAAACGGTTCTTTGCGATCAGGGAGCCATTGAACAGTGAGGGATGGCCATTCCAAAGCGTGAGTGATGACGAGATCGTACAAGAAGGGGGTGTTTTTCTTCCATATCCTGTACTCCTCGTTGATGAGGCGTTCTTCCATCTCATCGCGGAAAGAGACGTCTTCTTTGGACATGGCGGAGAGAGGTGGAGGCCCGCCGAGGGGTTGAGTCAAGAGCTTTAGCTGTCTGTCGATTGGATTCAGAAGAGAAGACAGTCACAGAGAGAGAGAGAGACAGAGAAGCGGAATTGATTCATATTGGTAAGAGCAGCACAAACAGGGGAGGGGGTTTCCCGCGCTTTCGTCTTCCCTTCACCCCCCCCCCCCCCCCTACCCTGCAAGTATGTATGTATGTATGTATGTACTATCATCTATCATCTATCATCTATGTATGTATTGTATTGTACATACTGTGCGCTATGTATGAACCCTGAGGCTTTGAAGGAGCCGTTTAGGTTTAGGGTTTGAAAGAACCTCCATCCATCATCATCATCATCATCATCATCATCATCATCATCATCATCAAATCAAACTCAATTGGCCTTCCATCACTTCTGTGGGCATTTTAGTCTTATCATATTTACTTACACTTGTGTCTGACCTATCAATAAAATTCACCTTTTGTATTAATTGACAACCACATTGGTCAATTGGGTGACAATATACAATAGATCATCCAAATTTATCAACATCAATATATAACCTTGTTGCACTATTATTGACATATTTTTGTTTGCACAAAAAAAGAAGCAACATGTCTAAATGATTGTTTATGGCGTAATATGCACGAAAAAAAGCTACAATATGTACAAAAAATTATCAAAAAAGTCTTGGTTTGTATTGTGTAAAAAACTAACAAAATTTACAACACCCATATGGTGTTGACGAAAGAAACAATATTACAATATTGAGAGGCAAGTGTGGCTATTACAAGTAACCCAATTACAACACCGAGTGGTAAAATAACAGAATGTACAAGCCCAATTTGGGTTGGGAAAAAACAACATGCGGTTACAAGTTCAAGTTCAGAGACCCAAAACATGGCTTCCCACTTAACGATCATAAGGCATAGGAGGTCAATGTCATCATGACTGTACTAGTGCTCAGACCCCTGTCAAATAGGATTTATATGAACCAACAATCGAGGATGACTATACAAAAACTAAAATTATAAGATACTTGCGAAGTCTAGAGATTTGAAGCCATGTACGAACTCTTCCACAAACATCCAAAATGTATTCATTACATAATATCCTCAATCTATCCCATTGGACTGAATTGGGATGTGAATTTTGGTATGTCGATTCTCAGGTATGATGTGATTTTATATTCATACCCATAGCGCATGAATGGCATTGGGTCCTTTGGGTAAAGATGCAACATGCTCCAACCGTTTACATGTAGAAAAGATAATGAGTCTAGTTGTATTTATCAGCCCTATGAATAATCTTACTACTAGGGAATTGAAGAGTTTGGACAAAAATGGTTATAACCAAAGTTGCAAGCACCATCGCGTTTGGGCCCTTATCTAAGGATGTCATTAATGTTATTGGTTTGCTTGTATAGTTGGACCCAAAGTGGATCGACTATCCAATATCGCTTGGATATGTGTTGTGGTTGTGTGTATTCCATCCACATATGGAAGACATTCATGGACCATGTCGATGTCATCTCTCCGTGGGTGCACATTGATCGCAATTCACCTTCCTCGACGTAAACGGAAAAATCCAACATTCTATAAAAAAATTGGAATTCGTTTTACGTCATAAATTTACAATGTTAGAATACCCTTCGCATATTGATTGCATGTACCCTAAACCAAAATGTACAACCTACCACCTGGTGAATGTCTTTCCACTTGTCATGTATAGGGATATGACAACTTTTCCATACCCAATCTGAACGTAGCCAACATCCTCAATTTCCTCCTCTTAACTTAAATGGAATACCTAAACATAAGTCGGGTCCACCTTTGCTCATCTCACTGGGATTTTGGCTCTAATTGGATGGTATGGTTCCAAGTTAGAATGTGTCTTATGCCCACTAGTAGTTGAGATGCTCCCATCTTCTTTGTCCATTTGCACCTTCTGAGCCCTACACTACGATTGGTGAAAATGGAAAGATAGAGAAGGAGAAGAAGGAGAAGGGAATAAGGAGAAGAAGTGTTAGAATCGCCACCAATAGACAAAGCATCAAAATGTAGGGTAAATAACAATCATGTAACGAGTTTCGTATGTAGAAGCTTACATGAGCAATAAACACAGTTGGCTCAGTCGGACACCACGTGACTGTTAGATAAACACAAAGAGTTCGATCGGTAGAGGCAGAGAGAGTAGAAGACAATGATTAAATTCAAAATAATGACGCTTTGTACATATGACTGTGATTAGTGAGCACTTTTATACAAGCCCTAACAACGGGTTAACACAAGTATCATCAGTACTTTAATGCTCACATAAGAGCATTTGACATTAACTCCTAAATGAATTTTTTTTCTTCAAAGATTTTCCTCATTAGTATTAAGAAAAACATGTGAATGCTACAATTTAAGCTTATGTGCCCAAAAGCTTACAATTTTCATGTACAATGATATACGATAATCCTAAGACCAAAGCTAGAACTTTGTAAAAGGTATAAAAATTTATTGTTGCACTATGTCGTGCTTCACTAATATTCAAGAAAGGGTCCATGGAAGTTGATAGTTCCATTGAGGCCCTTGAGTTTATTCAGAAATAGGGTAACGTTTTCCATAAGTGAAGGAGCTTCTTCTTTCTCTTATTCACAAACTCTGGTGAACCCTGCATGTTGTCATATTGGCCGTGGACTACTGCCACCAAGTTCTCCCATATCTCATGCAAGACATCTGAGAGATACTGATATGTTGTATCATAACGTCGGTTGCATCGACATTTCCATAATGCCCATAACGTTATTGTAGTCATTGTTTTACATATCTAGACAGATCACATTTACTTTTGAGGTTGTTGAAAGGGGTTGACCAATATCAATCTTCTATTATGTACCATCATTGCCTCTTGAACATCGTTTGCCTCATACAACATCAAACTGGAATGTAACACTCCCCACATTGTTGATCCCCATGAAAATAGGCAATTGACATTGATTGTTAAAAATAATGAAAGAACTTTATTCCATACTTGTTGAGCCAAGGAACATGACCAAAGGGCATGTTTGGCAGTCTCCTACGCTTCATGGCAAAAGTCACATTGTCGAAGATTGGGTGTTACATTCTCTTTCAATGAGTGGTCAACTGGTAAGGCCATATGCACTAATAGCCATCTGAAGAGAATAAATTTAGTTGGCCCCTTGAATGACCAAATCCATTTCCAGTAGGCTTTCAAATGCAAAGTTGAGACCCCCCAAGTGGTCCAATGTTTCTGAGTTGCTGGTATCCTTGCATTCTGAGAGAGGACTAGTTTTCTTCCAAGTTTTACTGAGTATTGAAAGAAATGAACCTTTATGATTTGTTCCCCCAAGGAATGTGACCAAAACCAGCCCCCCGGATCCCATGTTAATCTTGCAATCAAGTCTTTTGCATATAACCACAACATATCACACATACGAGCAATTGAAGGATAAGGATCGAGCATCCATTTCTTTCTAAATTTAGCAACCACTCTGACTGGTGCACTTTGCAAGTGTTGTAGATAACTGCACTCTAAGGTGTAAGGTTGTAATGTATGATTGTCTAGGACTTGCAAGTAAGAAGCACACCTGTTAGGTGAAGCTCCCTTGACAACCACCAATGTGTCATTTATGAAGCATCCAAACCACATATGTTCCTTCCTGAGTAAAAAGGTTGTAGAAAATGAAGAATATGTTGTTGATATAGTAGCAGTCATTATCTTGGCACCATGAACTGATTGTAATTGTGCAAGACGATCTTCTTGTGACATTTGCTGAAATTGATTCCACATTCCCAGGCAAGGTGAGTTCTCAGGCGCAACACTTTTCCTGCATTATCCCAAAATAAAGAATTGGCAAGAAGAGGCTGATTAAGTAGACTAAGTGCATTCCACATAGAAGGCTTGTCCTTAAGCAAGAATGACTTAATCACATCCCATGCTCGTATGATTCCTAGCAAAAATCTATTGGATGTAAGATCCCACCTTGGTGTTTGTACATCATTGAAGAATAACCATTTTAAAGAGGGTAACCAAACACCGCCCGTCTTAGGACTTAACTACATCAACTGATTTAGAAATATCCCTTTCCAAGATTTTGATCCTGGTAGCAATCCTCTGATCACAAACTTAGTCAAAAGGGCTTTTGACTGCATTAAAGGGTCTATCAAACCCAAACCTGCGTTTAGGTTTGATTAACACATTCCAAGCAACTGTGGTTACTATTGGAGATCCCTGTTTTCCCCCCCAAAGAAAATTCCGGATCAAACTCCGCACTTTCGTTATTGCAGATCTAGAAAATAGCCAAACGGATGTTATAAACCACATTGAAGCCAGCAATACAAAGTTGGCTACTACAACCTGACCTGCAAAGGACAATTGTTGGGCATCCCAATGTATTAGTTTACATTTTATTGACAATAATAATGGCGATAACATTGCTTCTGGCCGCAAATCTATTCCAATCATACATCCCAAATAACGAACTGGTTCACCATGATGAAGCCATCGGAAAGAAGGACTTGGATACCATTCAGGGTGAGTTTCTTCACCTTCCCAAAGTCCGACTGACTTGTTCCAATTAAGTGATGCACCTGTAGCAACTGAAAAAACTTGCAAAGCATCTTGTACCCGACCGAGATTACCAATCTCCCCGTCAACATAAAGGGTCGTGTCATCTGCAAATTCAATATCCAATACACTAGGTTGTGTAAAAGGTAATGTTATGATACCTTCCGAAGACGATCTTAGGTAGGAGGATAGGGCTTCCCCAAACAAGATGAAAAGAAATGGGGTGAGAGGGCATCCTTGCCGAACTGACCTAGAGATTGGAAATAATGGCCCATATCCTCTAGCAAACAAGACGGAACTAGACAGAACCTTTTATCCATGCAGTAGGAAAACCTAATTTTGATAGCAATGCCTCAAGAAAGTCCCAATCCACTTTATCATAAGCCTTCTCAAAGTCAAGCAATAATACTGCAAGTTGTTGTTTATTTTGTTGAGCTAAAGCAACCATTTCCAAAAACAAAAATATGTTATAAAAAATGCTTCTATCTTACAAAAAACTAGATTGCGTGTCATGAATAATAGACAACAACACCGATCTTAGTCTGAGAGCAATGGTTTTTGCCACAATCTTGTACACATCATTAAGCAATGTTATTGGCCTCCACTTGGCAACTTCATCACACTGGGCATCCGACTTAGGGATCATATATATGATTCCTTCCATCCATTCCGCAGGCATACTACCGCTTGAAAATATTAAATTAACCGCTCTAGTAAGTAGGGGACCCAAAAAATCCAAATAATGCAAATAAAAGCCAACTCCTATTCCATCTTTTCCCGGATAGACATTCTTTCCTAAGGATTTAGTTGCCAAAAAAACCTATTGCGGTGTGAATGGTTGCAATAAATGAGATGCCATTACATTGGTAACCTTTTGTTGAACAATTGCAAGAACAACTTGCCACTTGTAAAGACTATCTGCCGAAAAATATTCTGCAGACAACAACTGATGGTAATAATTCGAGACTTTATCTCGCACCTTCGATTCATCTGATGTGTAGGATCCATCAAGACGCTTCAAAGAGGTAATAGAAAGAAGTTTATTTTTACGTTTAAACTGATTAAAAAATTCTTTGTGGACCCGATCCTGCCTTTGTGACCAACGAGCAACATTACGATAGTAGAAGAACATTGAGCATTCCTCCTACTTTTCTTTTAAAACACTTTTCACTTGCGGCAAGTCACAATGTAGCATAGATGAAGTTGGATACCTTTCCAACAATTGTTGTACTGTTGCAAGAGCACGAGGTAGGTTGGCAATTTCTGAGTTGCAACTATAAACTGATGTTGCAATTATTTTTGTGAATAGAGTCTTTGTATCGAGTATGGCATGAACCATATTGTTAAGCAGACAATCGTCTGAGAAGTTGTAACTCGACCATATCTAAGTGATTGATATCCTGTGATTATCATTACATTGCAATGAAGGAGAGATACACAATTGCTTGGAGTATCGCCTCTTGGTAAATGTAACATGTAGGTTCAAAGGATCATGGTTAGAGATAATTGAGCCTGGAATAATTCCTAGGGACCCACCAACCTCCCAAAATACACTACTAGTAGAAAATCTATCTAGTCGAGACAAATTTATAACAACCACACTCCCATCTAATCGAGAGAACTAAAGGAATCCTTGTATGCGTGAAAACGAGTGCACCTTCCATAAATCAAGGAAACCAAAGGCAAAATGAAAATAATCCCAACATTTAGCCTCCCATCCTGAAATAGTAGTACCTACACCTCCCAATCTATCAACGACATCCTCAATCATATTGAAGTCACCTCCCACCAACCAACAATATGCTAAATCCGCATAATCAGAAAGAGATAACCATAAATCTGCCCTTTCTGACGCAGAATTAGGGACATAGAGATTCATGAGGCCAACCTTCTTGGATACTCTTTTTAAAATAAGGAATTGTGCCCGTTTATTCATAGTAGTAGATGTTGACATGATGTTAGACTCCAATTGTTGTCTAATAGCAATGCATAATCCAGCATGATGGCCATTAGGGCCAAATGCAGGAACCCACAAATGAGTCCACCATCCTGGTAAAATGGAACCATATTTCCGAATCCTATGCATGCACAGGCGATGCTCTTGTAGAAACAAAATATCAATAATACCAACAGTAGAAGTGCCTAAATCTGCTCGTAAGAGTCATTTAACTCTACGAAAGGCCTGTCCAACCAAGCCTTGTACATTCCAGGAAAGAAAATGGAGGGTGTCCATATTACTTAGGTTTTAGTGTTGTCCTTTTCTCAAGAAAAGCCTCTTGACAGCCTTCTTGAGCACCCTCCTGAGCTCTTGGTTGTCTTTTTAAAATCAAGTAATTCCCTGCATACTTATACCCATAGTTCCTAATATTCGCGTACGTCCAATTTACTGGACGTACGCGAACGTTTGCAAACGTACGCGTATGATACGCGATATTCGTTTGGCTTTTTTTTTTTTTATTACTTTATTTTGGTTTTTTTAATTTTTGATATTCATAATATTTTGTGAATAGAAGTGACATCTGACACACATACACACACACTCTCTCTCTCTCACACGAGAACTGACAGATTTTCTCTCTCTACAAAATCTAGATATCTAATATACATATTACATACTCCCTCACACAGACAAAACCCATAGCTCCTCTCTCTCTCTCTCTCTAGAGTCTAGATATACACTCAATCACTGTCTCCTCACACATGCAAAACAGGGCTTCTCTCTCTAGACCACACACGCTCTCTCTCTCTCTCTCTCCCCCTCACACACACACACACACTATGTACACCATATACACCATATGTATATATAATATATCTATGTACCGCGTATGGATTTCAATCATACTTGGAGCCTTTTCACGTATGAGTATGATACGAATATTGGCGTTTGAGTATGACACGAATGGGACGTATGGCTAGAACTATGCTTATACCCTATGTTCCTTAACCTACTTTTGAGTGGTTTGAGTTGTCAAAGAAACTTGTGAAGCTGTAAATTGAAATCCAACACAAGGTAGTTTATCTTCACCCTTAGCCTTTTCAAGCCCCATACTATTTGGTTAACCAGAAACAAGTTTTCTTGAGAGATTATTGACAGGATTTGAATTACCAAAGACTTCGAGCTGTCGGTTTGCTCCACTTATCGTGACACTTTGAGGCATTTCCACACCCATTGTATGTTGAGTGGAAACAACCTTTTGCTTCAATTTTTCATAAGAAACCAAATTAATAGATGTAGGCAATGACAACTATTGATTCTCCACAATTTTCAAGGGTGGTTGGCCTACTACTAACCTCGGAAGGACTTAAGCAATTGGATGGAATGTGGATCTGTTTTTTGTGAGGAAGAAACTGGGTCAAATCTCTGTTGAGGAAGGTGGGATGATGAGTGGTCTAAAACATTCACCTCATGTGAACAGTCTTGTTCTACGTACAAAGTAGAATACTTATTTTGTAAGGGAGGAACTTTAGACTGTTACTAGCCACATGGTGAGGTTTATCATGATATACTTGTGAAGGTGTCTTCCTATGCCCCACCTCAGTCCAACCATCAGATCTATCTTGAGACGACATTATATTTGTGATAGGGACGTGCCTATCAGTATCATTAGTAATTGTTGAGAATCAAGCTCAACTTGGTCAAGTGTGTGAACTCACCTTGAGAGTGAATAGACACTCCAACGGTCAAGAGTCACCATTATGTCACCTCTTTGTATTCTAGCATTTAGTATGAGTCATAGAATCATATTCTATGACACATAACTTATGAGCTTTCACATTCCCCATGCTCCATGAGTCTTGTAGTTAATGAAGAGAGAGGGTGACTATATAAAGCACACACTCTCTCTCACTCACTCTCTCTCTCTCTCACTCTCTCTCTCTCTCATACACACACATTTCACACCTATTCCGCTACACAAGAACAATACCAGATTCTTTACATGGTATCTGAGCGATTTGGTAGCTCGATCTAGCCCATTCGCCTCATCGTGATCGTGTGTTGTGCTCCACGCCGACGACCAAGAACCGGCTCATCGTTATCATAACTTCACTACATAGCTCGCATTCGAAGAGAGAAGAAGAAGAAGAATCAACATAATGAATACTCAAATGGGGAGCGCTCTCCCTACCTAGAAGTTGGATCGAAACAACTTCGTATCTTGGGAGTACAAGATGCACCAATACATTGTTATTGGAGCTACATCAAAGATGCACCAATACATTGTCGGACAAGGCTATCGGAGCTACATCAAAGGAGCGCATGAAGACTGACCCGCCGACGCGGCTCCTGGATACGCGACATGGGAGCAAGCCGCAAGCCGCGTGATGTATTGCTTGGCGACGTGTTCACGATCACATGCTCGGCTACATTCGCGAAGCCAAGACGCCGAAGGAGGCATGGAAAAATCTAAGAAAGATTTTCGCGGCGAACACAACCGCAAGAAGGCTTCAAGTCCGCCAAGAGTTGAACAACATTCAACAAAGGGACATGTCCATCACGGCATACACCTCGAAGATCAAGGAGCTTTGCGATTTGCTTGGCTCAATAAGCGTAAGTATCGATGATGATGAGATGGTGCAAATATGCCTCGGCGGCCTCGCACCACGGTTCGGCGCGATGCGAACCGCTGTTCTAACAAGGGAGAAATCTCCCTCTTTCTTCGAGCTCCAATCAATGCTATTGGTCGAAGAAAACCATGTGCATACAAGGAGCAATGAGTTGGAAGGCCACATGCTCTACACGCACTCGAACGGAGGAAGAGGACGCGGACGAGAGGCCGATTCGGCCAAGGACAAGGCGGACAATGTCCGACCTACGACAACAACTCCCAATTTCGGCTGCAAAACGGAAGCCAACGAGGAACCTTCGCAAGAAGGGGGAGCTTCCACTCCGGCCCGAGCCGTCAAAACGCAACCGAATGCGGATATTGCAGAAAGCTCGGCCACCACGAAGAAGAGTGCCGAAAGAAGATGCGTGAATCGGCTTCCACAAGCCGACAACTCACGAATTACGTGCACAACTTCGATTACGAGGATCGTGGCGGAATGTTCATGATGAAACATAGAGCAAACTCTATGTCGGCCTCTACCTCAACTAGTGGCCTCAATCCGGAGGACGTATGGTTTGTTGACTCCGGAGCCTCAAACCATATCACATCTCATAAAGAATGGTTTCTCGAACTTCGAGAGCCGGAGCGACCCGATTATGTCAAAATCGGAGATGACACTACGCACCCGATTCGGCACATCGGCAATGTTCCGTTCGGAAAAGAAGGTAAGCAAAATTACATTAAAAATGTCTTGCATGTACCGACCATTACGAAGAATTTGGTCTCCGTCGACCAAATTGTAGAGCAAGGGATGCAAGTTCGATTTAATCAAGGCGGTTGCTTCATCGAAAAAGAGGGCTGAGTCATCGCACGCGGACGAAGAGAGGGACGAATGTTCATTCTCGACTCACACGAGATGAAATCGGCCATGTTCGCAAAGGGCATGAAAGCCGACTCCGACGTAGAGTTGTGGCACAGGCGAATTGGCCACATCAATCTCAACAAACTCAAAGCAATGAAATCGAAAGGAGTCATCATCGGACTCCTGACATTCAAAGAGAAGGAGATTGAAGGTGTATGCGAAGCATACCAATTCAGCAAGAAACACCGACACCCATTCCCGAAAGAGCGGAACGTGAGCAAAGGTCTACTCGACGTAGTCCATTCCGACGTATGGGGACCGACGCAGACGGCTACATTCGGCGGATGCCGATATTACGTGCTCTTCATCAACGACTTCTCCAGGAACACTTGGATCTACCCGATGCGGCAAAAGAGCGAAGTGTTCGGACATTTCCAAACATTCAAGAATGAAGTCGAGAAAGCCACGGGCCGACATGTACGTTGTCTTCGATCGGATGGCGGCAAGGAGTACTTCTCGGACGATTTCACGGCGTATCTCCAAAAGGAAGGAATTCGGCGAGAATTCACTTGCCGACACACTCCACAACAAAACGGAGTAGCCAAGCGCAAAAATCGGCACATCCTCGAAGTAGCGCGGGCCATGATGAATGAGAAGCATATGCCCAAGTCATATTGGGTCGAAGCTGCAAATACGGTCGTCTACCTAATGAACCAATGCACAACATCCGGCGTGCACGAGGTCACTCCGCATGAAAAATACTTCGAAAAGAAGCTGGACTTATTGCACACCCGGATATTCGGCGTGATAGCGTACGTGCACATCCCCGACGAGAAGCGTCAAAAGCTTGACCCGAAGTCGGAGAAATGTATCCTCGTAGGATACTCACTGGAGCAAAAGGGGTACAAGTGCTACAACCCTTCAACTCGAAAATCTCGAGTAAGTCGAGACGTCGTTTTCGACGAGTCCACATCCTAGTACGCACCAGAGATAACTCCGACTCCGACTCCGCTCGACCCGGAATCCGCCGAACAAGAGATAGAGGATGAAGATCACCTTACGCGCATGTTCGAAGAAAGCCCGATCACGACTTGACTGAGCGGACCACAAGAGCCTTTGAGCGATCAAAGCACATCACGACCTTGCCCGAAGATGGACAAAGGCAAGGCGAAAATGTCGGAATACGTAGACGATCGCTTCGACGACGATGAGTTCGGCGGCTTCGATGTTCCAATCGGAGCTAAGAAATCCCTCATCTCTGCAAATGAAAAGCTCCGTCGCTCCACCCGTGAAAAGAATACAGTCAGCTGATTCGGCTACAACGACTACATGGCATATCACTATGCCTTTATGATGAAGGTGGCGACAGTACGCGAGCCGGAAACATTTTCCGAAGCAGCCAAGGATCCGCGATGGATCGAAGCCATGAATGAAGAGATGCAGGCATTACGCAAGAACGAGACGTGGGATCTCGTTTTCACCTCACCACACAAAAAGGCAATCGGATGTAGATGGATTTACAAAGTGAAGTACAACGCCGACGGTTCCGTCAACCGCTACAAAGTGTGACTCGTAGCGAAAGGCTACGCCCAAACGCATGGAGTTGACTACGAGGAGACCTTTGCTCTGGTGGCAAAGATGACGACGGTACGGACCGTAATTGCGCTTGCCGCGGTGAAAGGGTGGCACCTCCATCAAATGGACGTCAAGAACGCCTTTCTACAAGGCAACTTAGAAGAGGAGGTATACATGATACAACCACCCGGCTTCAACTCGAGCACCCATCTGAAAGCTGTATGCCGACTCAAGAAGCCACTCTACGGCCTCAAGCAAGCACCGCGTGCTTGGCATTCGAAGATAACGCAATATCCTCATCAAATCGGCTTCCCTATGTCAAAATCGGACAACTCTCTCTACATACGAAGCGATTCCGCAAGTCCGATGGTCATCATCTTATATGTGGATGACCTAGTCATTGGAGGTGAGCATCTTGTCGAAATCAATAAGGTCAAATCCCTCCTTTCCGACAAGTTCGAGATGATAGACATGAAGGAACTCCACTACTTCCTTGGCATCGAGGTAATTCAGACTTCGGCTGGAATCATGATTTCTCAATGGCACTACATTCTCAACTTGTTATACAAGTTCGGTATGGCTAAGTGCAAATCCGTGGCAACCCCGCTCGATCGTAATCTCAAACTAGATGTGTACTCCGACACCAAAGTGTGTGAGCCGACTCAGTATCGACAACTCATCGGGAGTCTCATCTACCTCACGATCACTCAACCCGATCTTAGTTATCCGGTCAGTCTCCTTAGTCAATTCATGCAAACACCGCGTGATACTCACTTGGATTGCACTAAGCGAGTTCTACGATACGTGAGCGGCACAATGGATTACGGCATACTCTACAAGACCGCGATGCCAATACGACTAGAGGGGTACACAAACGCCGATTGGGCCGGCTACAAAGCTGATAGAAGATCAACCTCCGGATTTGTTTTCTCCCTTGGCAGCGGAGCAATATCCTGGAGTAGCAAGAAGCAGCCTACCGTCGCTCTTTCGAGTACGGAGGCGGAATACAGGGGCGCAACCGTAGGTGCATGTGAAGCCGTATGGCTCAAGAGGATTTTGAAGGATCTAGGCGTACCCATCAAGGATCCGACTTCCCTTTACTACGACAACATGAGCAGTATCTATCTGGCTCGGAACCCAGTGTTCCACGCGCGGACAAAGCACATCGAAGTGCACTATCACTTCATCCAAGAGCGCGTTCTAGCTAGCGATGTCGACCAACAACACATTAGCACAAATCTTCAAACGGTTGACATCTTCACTAAAGCCTTAGGAGCCGACAAGCTATGGCAATTCATGACTGATCTCGGATTGACGATCCCTGACCTATGAAGCTTGAGGGGGAGTACTGAAGACATTACGCAATAACGCGTGGATTCCGCAAACCGCGCACATTACGCAATAACCCGTGGATTACGCAACCGCGCAACGAAGCCGATCTACCGCGCAAAGCCGCGAAGAAAGACGCAAGCCGAAGCGCAGACTTGGCAACTACGCACAACGCAAGCTGGAGCACGTATTCCGCAACTCCGCATAAATGCGAGTCAACGCGGACTCCGGAACGCGAGTCGAAGCGGATTTCAGATACCGTCTGAAACCGACCCGACTTGAGCTTGAGGGGGCGTGTTGAGAATCAAGCTCAACTTGGTCTAGTGTGTGAACTCACCTTGAGAGTGAATAGACACTCCAACGGTCAAGAGTCACCATTATGTCACCTCTTTGTATTCTAACATTTAGTATGAGTCTATGACACATAACTTATGAGCTTTCACATTCCCCATGCTCCATGAGTCTTGTAGTTAATGAAGAGAGAGGGTGACTATATAAAGCACCCTCCTCCCACCTTGTATTAAGTTGAGTCTTTCTCCTTTGTTAATATAACCTACCTTGCGTATACTCTGTGTCTTACTTCTCACTCACACACACACACTCTCTCTCATACACACAGTTCACACCTATTCCGCTACACAAGAATCATACCCAATTCTTTATAGTAATGCTACTAATGTTGTCACAATAGATCGGGATTGGACTGGCAACCTCCACTTGTAGATCCTGCAACATGCTACTAATGTTGTCACAATAGATCGGGATTGGACTGGCAACCTCCACTTGTAGATCCTGCAACATTACCATCTACATGCTACTAATGTTGTCACAATAGATCGGGATTGGACTGGCAACCTCCACTTGTAGATCTTGCAACAGCCGTTTGAGCTAAATGGCCTCGCATGCAGCGACAGTGGCTCATCGATACTCAGCCTCAGTGCTCGACAATGCCACTATTGGTTGCATCATGCTGCTCCACGCTATGGCAACACTCTCGAGAGAGAACATGAAACATGATGTCGATTGCCAATCCGTAGTGTATTCGGCCCAATTGACATATGTGTAGCTGACCAATTGTTCGGCTATGTTGTGTTGATATAACAATCCACGATCCTTTGTGCTAATCATGTATTGCAATATTCGATGTGCGCACTGAAGGTGCTCGGTTGTCGGTCTCTGCATGAAACTTTGTCGTTGCTCCTCTTGTTCTAATATTGCCATTAGTTTGTCTAGGTCTTGAACTGCATCTAAATCATGCATTGAAACCACAAGATGCCCATATGAACTAGGCATACTGTTAAGTAAAATGTATGTTACCTCATCTTTGGGAAGTGTATGGCCAATCACTTGAAGCTGAGATGCAATATTTCTAAGTTTTTGAGCATGTTCACGAACTTTATCACTCGGCTTCATTTTTGTTGTTAAAAATTCTCTTTTGAGTCGAAGGACGTTAGCCATCGTGCTTGATTCATTCAACTTCATCAATGTATCCCATGCCTCCTTAGCCGTTTTGGTGTGCCTTATCTCCTCAGCTTGTCTATCCGCTAAGTTGAGTCCAAGAGTGCATATGCCTTCTTCTCTCTTTTGTTGTAAGCCTCTGTATCTCCTTCTTTCTTCGGTGCCACTTCCTCCCCATTGACTATCTTCAGGAGTCCCTTATCATCGAGTAGTATCTCCATCCTCCATTTCCACAATGGAAAATTATCACCAATGAACTTTTCAATGATAAAATCTTTGAGGTTTGCCATCTCTAACTCTAGATGTTATCAATTACTAATGAATGAGGGACTACAAGGTGATGGATTAATAATCTAGGGATGAATGTACTATTGATTACTAATATGTGAACTTGGTGATGGATAACTAATGAATAATAACACAATGGAAGTTGTGTGGGTCCATAACCTTGAAGAAACACAAGTGAACAGAATCCAATAAGTATACACACAAATAGATGTGTCTATTTTTGTGAATGAATATGCAAAGGTGAAAGAGTAGGTGGAGGAAGGAACAAAACATAAAGACGAAAACTTAATAGATTAACTAGTATGGATGAACATACATGAACGATAAATCTGATTTGCAATCTGTCTTTCAAGCTACAACAGAATCCTAACTCACATAAGTCACTCAAGCTACTACAGAGCTTGTATATATCATATAGGAACTCAATATAAAGCATACATTGATTGTATCAAAAACTCTAACCAACACACTGGTAGCATATATTGCTATCTGAAATAACAACCAGAAAGAACTAAGATATGCCTATGACCTAGAAGGAGGATTCACTACTGGATGCACAGAGAGCATTTGCAAAGCTCTGCCTTTTTCGTCTTCATAAACCGCCCTTTTATACCTTTATGCAACTTGGACGAAAAAGGAAAGAGAGAAAGAAAGCCAATTGAGGGCTATGATATAGGGAGGACAGGAGATTTAGATTCTATGGTGGCACACCTTTAATCTCGGCATCATCCACGGCAAAAAGGTGCTTCAATCCCCCCCACGTGGAGGATGCTCAAGTATGTTGCGAGAGCTCATGCCCAACATGTCTCTACATTTCTTAAATTTGTGTGTATCCAATGGCTTTGTAAGAATGTCTGCAGCCATGTCTATGCTTGAACAATGTTCTAGTATGATGTCCCTTTGCTCAATGATATCCTTCACAAAATGATACTTGATATCCACATGTTTAGCACGCTTTGTACTTCTTGAATTTGTGGCCATAATACCGCAGCTCGATTATCATTGAGTGTTGGAATGGGTTTATTTACATGTAGACCGGATTCGTTGATTAGGTTGGATGCCCATAAAACTTCTTTGATTCCATATGCCAATGCCATATATTCTGCCTCTATTGTTGATAATGCCACACTATTTTATTTTTTGCTTCCCCATAGAGCTACCACGTTGCCAATAAAAACACAATAGCCAGAAATAGATTTTTGATCGGTGGGGTCACTTGCCCAATCAACATCCACATGCAATCTCATATCTGAGGAACTAGCTTGAAATGTAAGCCCCAAGTCACTTGTCCCTTTTAAATATTTTAAGATTCGTTTTGCAGCTTTCCAATGAGTATGCTAGGGTTCTCAAAGAATTGACTTAGTTTATTAGTTGCAAATGAAATATCTGGTCTTGTACAAATACTAGCATACATAAGAGAACCAATTAATGACCTGTATGGAAAATTTACCGTATCACCTTTGTTATGAAGATTTGAAAGGTGTGACAGTCCTTCCATGGGTGTGCTTGTTGGATAACAACTTGCCATATGAAACCTTTCCAATATTTGTGAAATGTATCCTTGTTGGGAGAAGTGAATAGCTCTTTTATCTTGATTGTATAAAATGTCAATCCCTAAGCAAAAGGAGATGGCACCCATATCTTCCATGTCAAATTCTGCGTTCAAGATGTCTTTCAAATATTGGGTGGCTGAAAATGTATTGGCCATGATTATATCATCAACATATACCGCAACAATAATATGTTTTTCATTGTTACAAAGAACATAGATGCTTTGATCCGATTTGCAACAAGTAAAATTATTTTGTAGAAAGAAATTATGGAGGCGGATATACCAACATATTCCAACTTGCCTTAAGCCGTAAAGTGACTTCTTAAGTCGACATGTTTGCGTTGGTTCGTCCTTGTTCATCTTTGGTAATGTCATATATATTTCTTCATTTAATTCTCCGTTACGAAAAATTGTTTTTACATCCATTTGATGGATTTCCCAACCTTGTGCACATGCCTTTATTAATTCGACCCGAATGGAAGTGATGAGGGCAGTTGGTGCATAAGTTTTAGTGAAATCAATGCCAACGATTTGTTTGAAGCCTTGAGCTACTAATCTAGCCTTGTATTTGATAGGAATCCCATTTGATCCTCTCTTGATTTTGAACACCCATTTGGAACCTATGGTTTGTTGCCTTTCACTTCCTTTCATAAGTTCCCATGTACCGTTTTTTCTATGCGCATCAAGCTCCAAATGTATTGCCTCTTCCCACTTTGCTTTATCTGGTGAAAGTAAAGCTTCTTTTAAATTGGATGGTTCAAACATTTCAGATTCTACACTTATATTGCACTCGAATGAGGGATCTCTAAGGATAGAAGATGGTCTTCTAATTCTTTGACCTCGCCTCAAACAAGATGATGCAATTTCCATTTCATTTGGTGATATTTCTTCTCTTATTGTGGTTTCGTCACATGGTTCTTCACCACAAAATGAGTCTTCATTTTCCTGCAAAATGCTATCAATGATCATGTGTGAACTTTTAACACTAGATTTGTTACCTTCTTGCATTTTGCAAGGGAAATGATCTTCATCGAACAACACGTTGCGAGTGACAAACACTCGTTTTTGCTCTTCATTCCAAACTCTATACCCATAGCCTGGATCCTCATATCCGATCATAATTCCTTACTTGGTAGTTGGATCCAACTTATGACGAAGTGGACGAGGTACATGGAAGTATGCCTTGCAACCAAAAGGACGAAGATGAGTTATACTAACCCTTTTTTGTTGCCAGATTTCCTCCGGGCATCCTCCACGTATAAGCTTTGTTGGGAGTCGATTGAGTATATATGCTGCACATTTGGATGCTTCTCCCCAAAATTCTAATGATAATTTGCTATCTATCAATATACATCTTACCATATCCATGATAGTCCTATTTTTTCTTTCAGCCACACCATTTAGTTGAGGAGTGTAGCTAGGGGTAAATTCTTGTGTAATACCATGATTAGAACAAAAAGAGCCAAAAATATGTGACTTGATCTCTCCACCTCTATCTAATCTTACTTTGTTTATCGAGAGCCCAAGTTCAGACTCTGTGAGTGCCTTAAATTTTTGAAAATACTCAAAAGTGTCATCTTTCCATGAAAGAGGATTTGCAAAAGTTTTTCGTGTATAATCATCTGTGACAACATATAAGTATCTTGCTCCTCCTATTGATGGCACATGCATTGGGCCACAAAGATCCATATGGACTAATTCAAGAGGCCTACTAGCTAAAATTCCCCTTTTTGTATTAAATGGTTGTCGAGTAAACTTGCTTAGCTGACAACTCTCACATAAGTATTGTTGACTTACTTGGAGAATTTCCTTGTTTGAGATATTAATGTCCCCTACTTTCCTAAGTTTGTCAAAATTGACATGCCCGAATCTTTTATGCCATTGTAAGGCTTTCTTCCCAAAATCTTCAGCAACAATATTTGCTGAATGATGATGAATGTTTACATCTAATCTATATAATCCATACTTCTTTTTTGCTTCAAAAAGAAGCATGTTTCCTCTCCATAATTCACACAATCCTTTTGAAAAAACAACCTTTATACAAGCTATATCTAGTGCATCAACAAACAATAGATTTTTCTTTATGAGAGGAACATGCAATACATTATGAATGATTCCTTCTCTAATCTTCACATTTCCTATTGCAATGGCCATTATGTGTGCACCATTTCCCAAAAATATTGGGCGTGGATTATCGAAAACATGATATTCTGTGAAAAATTCTTTGTTTTTACACATATGAGCTGATGTAGCAAAATCTACATACCAAGTTAGTATATTTGTATTTGTGATTGCTTCATCATCTTCAATGTCATGTAGTGATGCCATGAGCGCTACACCTTCCGTGCCTTTGTTTTCCCTCCTCCTTCTGTAATTATCTGCTACCTTCTTAGCACACCCACGTGCAATGTGTCCCTTTTCTTGGCAGTAATGACATACCACTTGAGATGGATCCATTGGTCGAAAAGCACTGACATTTCCTTCCCATCCCTTTTGTGAAGTTTTCTGAAATTTTTCATGCCAATTCTTAACATAATCACGTCTCTTACTTGAATGGGTTAGGAGAGCATGTTCATTAATAGAAGACTCTTCCCTTTGTAAACTTTGTCGTTGCTCCTCTTGTTCTAATATTGCCATTAGTTTGTCTAGGTCTTGAACTGCATCTAAATCATGCATTGAAACCTCAAGATGCCCATATGAACTAGGCAAACTGTTAAGTAAAATGTATGTTACCTCATCTTTGGGAAGCGTATGGCCAATCACTTGAAGCTGAGATGCAATATTTCTAAGTTTTTGAGCATGTTCACGAACTTTATCACCCAGCTTCATTTTTGTTGTTAAAAATTCTCTTTTGAGTCGAACAAAGGAGTCAGGTATTAGGTAGGAAAGTGCCTACCGTAAAAAAAAAGATATAAACACCAAGAAGTTAGAGAACAAATGAGGAATAGAGAGTGAATCTTATACTGATAGAAAAAAATACTTGTATATGTGAATTGTTAATCGAATATATTCTTGTTTCCTTTATCTATGTTGTGCAAGCGTTGTCTAAGTAAGAATTGTGACCTTAGGATCGGTTGTAGCCGTTCCTATCATATATTGTTTTCTACCTAATTATTGATCTGTGCGTATTTGAGTACTGGAAGGTCTACACGCCACGTATCGGTACAACCCCCCCCCCCCCCCCCCCCTTTTTACGGCAAAGCATCGGAACCCCTAACTCTCTTTTGGACCACAATACCTTGACCCGGCTACCAAGGAGGAGTAATCGAAGGTGTTCTGTCCAGGAAGGAGTAACAATGTAGATCAGGCCCTTTTGACCGTTCCGGATGAACAATGAAGAGTGTTACGCTCTCTTGCTCCTACACTTTTATAATCTTCGTAGGCCCTTTTTCCGTTAGTTGGCTTCCTTTGTTCAATTGTTTGTGCTATTCGGCCCCCTCCTTTTTTCGTTTCACACTTTGTATGGCTTTCCTTGCTCATTTCCTATTTTGTTCATTTTGTCCCACGGTTAACAAAGAATCAGGCTTTGAGACCTCAAACCCCATCTTCCACAACGGTTGCATGATTTTGGAATTCTAAGTTCGTGGATCTTGCTTGAGACTGTAAAGCGACTTGTTCAACTCTAACCATAAATACCTGCTCTTCAAGGTCACCTTGAAGAAACGTGTTCTTGACATCCATTTGATGGAGATGTCACCCCCTCGCCATTGCTATCGCCATCACTACGCGGGTTGTCGTCATCTTCGCAACTGTCGCGAAGGTCTCATTGTAGTCAATGTCGTGGGTTTGCGTGTAGCCTTTGGTCACCAATCGGGCCTTGTATCAGTTGACAAAGGCGTTGGTGTTTTACTTTACCTTGTACACCCATTTGCATCCGATCGGCTTGTAATATCGGGGAGGATCCAACAGGTCCCATGTTTCGTGAAGACTAGTGCTTGCATTTCTTCTTCCATGGAAGCTTGCCAATTGGCGTCCTATGCCGCCTCCGCGTAGCTCTTCGGCTTGCGTATTTTTGCCACCTTTGTCATGTACATATAACGATGCGCCATGTACTCATTGTATTCATAATGAAAACCAAACCGACCATACGACGACTGGAAGTTGTGTTGAGAATCAAACTCAACTTCCTTAATGTGGGAACACACCTTAAGAATACCCAAGTATGTGAACATCCCACCTCCTTTTATCATAACTAAGTGTCATAGAAGTTAAGTCCTATGGCACATATTTAGTAGGTAGTTAAGTCTCCACCTCTTCCCAAGAGGTGATGGTAGTAAGAGAACGTAGATAGAAGGTGACTACATAAGCACCTTCTCCTCCTCTTTGTAAGTGTTGGTGCATTTGTCATCCTTGTTAATACAGTTTTTCTACTTTCTGTATACTCTGTGTTTCTCTTTCTCTCTCTCTCTCTCTCTCTCTCTCTCTCTCTCTCTCTCTCTCTCTCTCTACTACTACTACTACTACTACTACTACTACTACTACTACTACTACTACTACTACTACTACTACTACACACACACACACATCTTTTTCGCTACACAGAAGCACACCCGATTCTTTACATTGACGTATGTTCTTGTTCCCAAAATACCCCAAAGCATTTTGGAACCTACACACATATGCAACATTTGGTACAATCAAATACCACATAGTACCACTATTGTGAATGTCGGTCTCAAAGTTTAAACTTGTACACACACACACACACACACACACACACACACACACACATACTTACAACCCCAAGGATAGAGAAAACTTATGAAATTTTGGATAAATAGTAGGGTAAGGAGGAATCATTAATACACAATACTATAACCTCAATTTTGATGTTTGTTTCCCCAAGTTGACTATGGTTTTGTGCATTTTGTGGTGAGAAAATTGTTAAGTTTGGTTGAGAATCGAACTCAACTTCCCATAGGAATAGGTTTCACACTAGCTCATGGAAATACCAGGCTTGTTTTGTAAATAGTAGAAAGGGCCTTTGCCCAAGTTTAGTTGGTATTTAAACCAACCTTTTGTAACTTTGTTACTGTTGGATGTATTCTGTTGGATGATAATATACAATCTTCTTGGTTAAATAGCTCTCTCACTCTTTCTCTCTATTGCATACACGCACACACACGTACAGTCCTTCCGCTGCATACAATCACTCTCCTTTCTTTACATGATATCAGAGCGTGTGGTTTTCTGATCAAGACTAATCGATTGTGGTGTACTACATACCGACGATCAACAAAACCGGTTCAAGAAACAGAGAAGAAATCATCATGAATACTCAGATGGGAAGCACTCTTCCTATGGAGAAGCTCGACAGGACAAATTGCGAATCTTGGGAGTACAAGATGCATCAGTACCTTGTCAGACAAGGATACTAGAGCTATATTGAAGGAGCTCACGAAATGCAGCCCAACCCAACACACGCCGACTATCCCGTTTGGGAGCAGGCCACAAGTCGTGTGTTGTATTGCCTTGCATCATGCGTACATGATCACATGCTCGGCTATATTCGAGAGAGGAAAATGCCGAAAGAAGTGTGGGGCTATCTCAAGAAGATCTTCGCAGCCAAAACGACTACCCGCAAGCTCCAACTTCGTCAGGAGTTGAATGACATTCAACAAAGGGACATGTCAATCGGTAGCTACACCTTGAAGATCAATGAGCTATGCGATGCCCTCGGGTCAATCAATGTTGGCATTGACGACAAAGAAATGGTGCAGATATGCCTCCGAGGCTTAGCACCTCGATTCAACGCAATAAGGTCCGTTGTCCTCGCGAGAGCGCGAGAGAGAATCCTCCCACCTTTTTCGATCTCTAGTCAATATTGTTGGTCGAGGAAAATCACGCCCGACAAAGGTGCAACACACCAAAGGGTCATATGCTCTACACACAGTCGGATGATAGAAGAAATTTCGATCGTGGAAATAGAGGTCGATTCGGTCAAGGTTGTCACGGTCGGCAGACCCAAGAGCATAACTCCTACCAATGGCAAGAGGACAAGAACAATACCGAAGAGTTCGGCAGAAGGGGGAGTCATCACGCTAGACCAAGCAATCGTAATAAATCAATCAAATGCGGATATTGCGGAAAACTCGGTCACTACGAAGAGGAGTGCCGAAAGAAGAGGCGAGAGTTGGCTTTAACCAGCCGACAACTCACGAATTACGCATCGAATTCCGACTACGATGATCGTAGCAAAATGTTCATGATGAGGCACAAAGCGCACTCAATGGCGACACAAGGTGAAACAAGCACCACACCCTTAGAGAATGTATGGTTTGTTGACTGGGGAGCATCCAACCACATGATGTCTGATGAAGATTGGTTTCGGGGATTACAAAAACCCGAACATCCCGAATATGTCGAGACAGGCGATGACATGACTCATCCAATACAGCATATCGGGAACGTCCCATTCAGAAATGACGGCGAACAAACCTACCTAAAAGAACGTATTGCATGTTCCTACCATCACGAAAAACCTAGTCTCGGTCGGCTAGATTGTCGAACAAGGAATGCAAGCACAATTCAACAATGATGGGTGTTTTATCGACAAAGGCGATCGAGTCGTAGCTCACGGTCATCGTGAAGGCCGTATGTTTATCCTCGAATTGAATGAGGTAAAATCGACCACGTTTGCAAGGGCCTCAAAGTCGAAACCGACCTAAACTTGTGGCACAAGAGAATTTGCCACATCAACCTCCAGAAGCTTCAGAACATGCAATCAAAAGGAATCGTAATCGGACTCCCGAACTTTACCGTGAAGGAGATTAGGGGCGTATGCGAAGTGTGCCAGTTCGGAAAGCAATGTTGACATCCATTCCTGAAAGAGCGGAATGTGAGCAAAGGGATCCTAGATGTCGTACATTCAGATGTATGGGGACCGGCCCAGACAACCACACTTGTCGGATGCCGATATTACGTCACGTTCATCGATGACTTCTCCATGCACACTTGGATCTACCCGATGAAACAGAAGAGCAAAGTGTTCAGACATTTCCAGAGGTTTAAAGCCGAAGTTGAGAAAGCTACGGGTCGACACGTACGCTGCCTTCGATAAGATGGAGGCAAAGAATATTTCTCGGATGAGTTTACGACGTATCTCCAAAACGAAGGAATCCGACGAGATTTTTCATGCCGTCACACACCTCAGCAAAATGGCATAGCCAAGCGAAAGAACCGACACATAGTAGAGGTTGCATGGGCAATGATGAACGAGAAGAACCTACCGAAATCATACTAGGCAGAAGCAGCGAACACGGCCATATACCTCATGAACATGTGCACAACCTTAGGAGTACACGACGCAACCCCCCATGAGAAGTTTCTTGGTAAGAAGACGAACTTATCACATGTTTGTATTTTCGGCTCAATCACTTATCTGCATATTCCTGGTGATACGCGACAAAAGCTCGACTTGAAGTCGGAGAAATGTATCCTCGTGGGGTACTCACTCGAATAGAAGGGGTACAAATGCTACAATCCATCTACCCGAAAAATTTGAACAAGTCGACATGTCGTTTTCGATGAGTCTGCATCCTGGTACGCACCATAGATAGCTTCGACTCCGATTTCGCTCAAACCGGAATCCGTTGAAATAGAGATAGAAGCCGAAGATCGGCTCACACACATGTTTGAAGAAAGCCCGATTACGACGAGGCTTACTGGGCCTCAGAGTGATCAAAGCACATCTCGGCCGAGTCCGACGCTGGACAAAGGGAAGGCAAAAATGTCGGAGTATGAAGACGATCACTTCGACGACAACGAATCAACTCACTCCCTCGATAGTGAGTTTGAAGGCCTCAACACCCGGACAAATGGAACGAAGAAAGCCTTAGTATCCATGAACGAAAAGCTACGTCGGTCCACCCGAGAAAAGAACCTCGTAAGACATTACGGCTACGACAAGTACATGGCGTATCATTACGCCTTTATGATGAAGATAGCGTTAGTACGAGAGCCGGAAACTCTTTTCGAACCGTAAAGGATCTGCGATAGGTCGACGCGATGAATGAAGAAATGCAAGCCCTATGCAAAAACGAGACATGGGATCTCATTCCTCACACTCCGCACAAGAAAGCGATTGGCTACAGATGGATTTACAAAGTGAAACACAATGCCGATGGCTCCATAAATTGCTTCAAAGCACGACTCGTTGCGAAAGGATACACACAAACACACGGAGTGGACTACGAGGAGACCTTTGCTCCAGTGGAAAAGATGACAACTGTGTGAACCGAGGTTGCAATTGCAATAGCAAAAGGGTCGCACCTCAATTAGATGGACGTAAAGAACACCTTCCTCCAAGGGGAATTAGAGGAGGAAGTGTACATGATTCAACCACTTGGTTTGGAATCGTGCAATCATCCGAATGTTGTGTGCCGACTCAAGAAGCCACTCTACGGCCTCAAACAAGCACGACGTGTGTGGCATTCGAAGATCACGCAGTATCTTCATCAAATCGGATTTCGAATGTCAATATCTGATAATTCTCTATACATCCAAAACGAGTTAGATAGCCCGATAGTCATCATCCTGTACATGGATTATTTGGTCATCGGAGGAAAGGATCTTGTCGAGATTAACAAGGTCAAAACACTTCTCTCCGGCAAATTCAAAATGAAAGACCTGCACGAGCTCCATTACTTCTTAGGCATCGAAGTAATTTGGACACCAGTCGGTATAATGATCTCACAACGACACTATGTCCTCAACTTACTCTTCAAGTTCGGGATGACGGAGTGCAAACATGTGTCCACCTTGCTTGACCCTAATCTTAAGCTTGATGTCGATTCTGTCACGTGCGAGTGCGAGCCAACTCAGTATCGCCAATTGATCGATAGCCTCATCTACCTAACCATTACACGACCCAACCTCAACTATTCGGTCGGCCTACTTAGCCAATTCATGCAGAATTCGCAGAACCTTCATCTTGATTGCGCTAAGAGGGTACTTCGGTACGCCAATGGTACGATGGATTACGACATCACATACAGGTCAAATACAATAATTCAACTCGAAGGGTATACATACGTTGACTGGGTAGGTTATAAAGCAGATAGACGGTCAACATCAGGATTCGTCTTCTCCCTCGATAGTGGAGCAATCTCATGGAGTAGCAAGAAGCAACCGGTGGTCGCACTGTCGAGCACGGAGGCCGAATACAGGGGCGCGACGGTCACCGCGTACGAAGCCGTATGGCTCAAGCGTATACTGAAGGATCTGGGCGTACCCATCAAGGATCCGATTCGTCTATACTGCGACAACATGATCAGTATCTACTTGGCACGGAACCCCGTATTCCATGCGCGGACAAAGCATGTCGAAGTGCACTACCACTTCATCCGCAAACACGTGCCGGTCGGAGATATCAACTTACAACACATCAACAGGAATCTACAGGTAGCCGACATTTTCACAAAAGCCATAGGTATCGACAAGCTTCGGGAGTTCACGATGAACCTTGGCCTATCTATTCATGACCAGCCGAGCTTGCAGTGAACTGATCGATTGATTGAAGTCGAACAAGGAATACGCAACTGGAAAAACCGAATAATCGAAATTTGAAGCATTCTGAAGACCGATCTGAAACAAATCTTCGAAAACCCAGAAGTTGTGTTCGAAGGGGCGTGTTGAGAATCGAACTCAACTTCCCATAGGAATAAGTTTCACACTAGCTCATGGAAATACCAGGCTAGTTTTGTAAATAGTAGAAAGGGCCTTTGCCCTAGTTTAGTTGGTATTTAAACCAACCTTTTGTAACTTTGTTACTGTTGGATGATAATATACAGTCTTCTTGGTTAAAGAGCTCTCTCACTCTTTCTCTCTGTTGCATACACACACATAGACACTCACAATCCTTCCTCTGCATACAATCACTCTCCTTTCTTTACAAGTTTTAAGTTGATTTGTTATTTGAAGCTTAAAGTTTGAAGTTTATGGAATTTTTTAAGGTATGAATTTCAATGTATGTATAGTATTTCTCATTTGAGTTTTAAGTTTTGGAGTTTCAATGCGTGTAAATTGAAGCATGGTGTTTTAAGTTTGGTGTAATTGGAAGTTTTTGAGTTTTACAGTATGTAATTTCAAGCATTAAGTTTTAATTTCGGCGTAATTGAAAGATTTTGTTTTTTGATGATGCATATTGGCGTGTAATTTGAAGTTTTAATCTTTAACGTATCTGTAATTTGAAGTTTTAAGTTTGTGTGTAATTGGAAGTTTTTGATTTTTTAGATGAATTTTGGTGTAAGATTTTGATGGCAAATTTTTGTTCTACACTTGGAAATTTGTAAAGTTTTTGATGTCTGAATTTGAACCAGGCTCCTGCCTTGAGACGGTCGGGCTCCTAGAGACGGAGGCTAACAGTGAGTCAGGCTCTTGTCCTAAGTTGGCCAGGCTCCTGGTGACAAAGGTTGTCAAAGAGTCGGGTCTCCTGGTGATAGGGCTGTCAACTTTTTGGGTGGCGTATTTTTAAAAAATATCCCGGTCGGATGGTGCCTAGCAGAAGCACCCTCGGCTACTCGCCCTACACCGTTTGAGGCCACGATTCCCTCGCCAAGCCTTTTTATGTTTTGTTAGCAGTTAGCGACGAGCTACATACATACATACATACACATACATACATACATCCATTGATATATATTTCCATCGAATCTGTTATATTCTATGGAATCCATTTTCAAAATTTAAATCGTTTTATTCATTTGCTCTCGCGCGCTCTCGATTCCTTCCTTCCTTCTCTTCATCCATTCCGATCCATGGCTTCTTCTACTGCTACTGCTACTGCTACTGCTACTACTGTTACTTCTTCTTCTGATTTTGGTGACGACGATGATGATGGTGTCCATGGACAGCGCATGAAACCTCTCTCCACCATCGAAGCATTCATTCGAACCAGAAATGCCGCCCATCACTTGATTGACAGGAAGAAGAATGTACTTAGCTCTACTGCATCTGCACATCAGGTACTGCTCAAAGTTAAATGTCCTAAACATGAATCTTGTCAAAGACGCAATCCCAAAATATCGGCTAACCCGTAATTGTCATGAATATCTCACATATTTTTCAACAGCGTAAGACCAAGGGCTGAAAAGCCTTAAGTCATGATCTCATGTATCGAGATCAAGTTGAATCTTCTTCTGTTTTTCATGTCTTTTATTAGGCAATTTCTTCTATGAGACAAAGACCGAGCGACAAACATAGCTGCATCAATAAAGAGAATAACAATCCTCGTACTGGAGGTCGCTTCATGCAAGAATCACGATCAAAATCAAAGATACAGAAGCAATTGGAAAATACGAGTAAGGAATGTGAAGGTAAATCTTAAATCGTATCTTCTTTATTTCAATTCGTTAATCTTAATGATGGTCTTAACGCTCTCTCTCACACACATAAGATGATTACAGGTCAGATGAACAAATTAATAATTGGGAGGATGAACCACAATCATCGTCATAATAATCCTCGAACTTTATCACTAAAAGACAAAAAGAGAACACTCTCTCATGGTTATTCCGATACCAAGCCACCTGTATGCCTCAAACCAAAGAAATGCATGAAAACGCATACTAATGCCCGGAAGAAGAATGTGAAAAAGAAACAGTGCTTTATTGCTGATTCACATCAGAAAGATTTCATTGAGGAAACGCATCATTTAACATTGCCAAATCAAATAGATATATTGCCGAATGCTGAAGACCTGAGCTTCCAGGTTGACAGTACTCACGTTCAATTGGAACAAAATGTAAGAGAAATTCATCCATATGATAATTTAGCAAAAGAAGGAAAGTTCTTTGGAGACCAACTATCAAGTATCAACATAAATTGTCATCGAAATGATTCGGTTGGATCAATGGAATTGCTTCCAATATATGATGATCACGGTAGAAGTGCAAAAGTTGAAACTCAATCTTGCAATAACTCATTTGACTCTCTAATTGAACAAAATTTGATCTCATGTCATGATTCAGAAAATGGAATTGATATAAGAGACCATGCAAAGGATCTTAATAATGTAACCATTGATATGCGGAAACGCCCTTTTAGAGAGCTAAGTATGAAGGCAAGTATATTATTGGGAGAGCTCAATCCTGGTATAATCAATAGAGTGAGAGATAGAAAACAAGTTCGAGCTGCACTATGTGCTATTATTGGGTCTTCTTACATGATGTCAAGTGGCATAAAAAGCCAACAAATTCAGTCACAACATGGAAATTTGCTTTTAAATACTGAGCCCTATGGCTTAAGGTTAGCGAAAAGATCAAAGAAAGACGATGGAAATAGGTTAATTAAAGAGAATGGTAGTCACATCACACTTCATTCTAGTGTAGTCTCTGGTGTGACAAGTCAAAGGGATTGTGGAACAGAAAATAATCCCTTAGAGAAATTATGCGAGAATCGTCAAACAAACTATGGCATTACCAATGGTGCAAGAAACAACAATTCGGTTCATGGTAGTGAAGGTCAGTAAAATTTCTCTCTTTGTCTGTTTCTATATCTCTATCTCTCTCTATATTTATGTAACTATCTTTACCTATATCTAATATATCAACATCAGGTAGAAAGTTAATGTTCACTTTTTAAATTACAGCTGATATTGCTTTATGTTGGCTGGAATTGCTGCGTCTTGATATCAAAGGGAGGCTATCTGGTAATTAACATAAATCAACTATGATGTCTAAGTCTTAAGTTTTCTTTGTATGTGTGTGTATACATGTCTAGTTACATTTAGCATGTTGTACTTCATATAGCCACAATGTCATGGTGAATCATTATCCTATTTTTTAATTTATCATAAAATTTAGACATTTTCCAATTTATCCACGACGGAAAAGGGACCACTTTACCTTCTATTGTTTACATGTCCTGAAGTTTAACACTATGTGCTAAAATTTGTTTCGCATAGCGTAGCATATAATGTTAAACTCATCAAATCTATGTTAAGTATGCCTAGCTCATGTGCACTGTTTATTGCTAACTCGGATAACATTTTGTAGCATTAAAACGAAGTAGAAGAAGACTTCGTTGTGTTCTGTTGTCGGGAAACATGGATGAAAAATCAAATTGGTATAGTGCTGAACAACTCAAGAAGCCCATAAATTGGGATGGTATTGGGAAAGATTGGAATGAGATGCACAAATGGAGAGCTTTTTTCTTGCACATGGATAGTGTATTATTTGCAGAGGCTGTTGGACTTGTAAGAAACTTTGCCTTTTAATCCCTTTCTGTCTCTTTCTCTATATGTATATATTCAAATTCCTTATCATTCAGACAACTTTTAATATATGTATATATGTGCAAATTCCTTATTTGTAAGGAACAAGCTTATTCGTATGATAAAATCTTGATGCAGGAGAATTGGTTAGGTCAAATTACAGAGATGCAATCACAAAGCCAAAAGATCAAGGGCTTTTGAGAGAGTTTGTAAGGTCCAAACTTGGAGCATTACATATTTATGTGAGCTACTTGAGTGTGTGGTGATCATATTATCCACGACCTTTTGAAGTAATGAGCTGTAGGGTTTGAGACATTGATGGATGCTCGGCAGATTCCTTCCGTTTGTATCCTAGTGGTAAGCCATATTTGTGCTAACCTATATATCTTGTGTTTAGGTCCCTCTAACCTCACTAATTTACAAGATGCCATTGTGTAAATGTGCTTGTCCCAATGAGAAGTCTTACATTCCACCTCACGTAAATAACAGTCCTAGTGGTAGAGCTGCTGACCCATAGGGGGTGATGCGAAAGAGTGTGTACGTGCATGATATTGTTCTAGAGTATAGGCTCTATGGATAATATAGACTACTTGGAGATTTGCGCAATTTACATCTAATCCAATGGGCAATTTAAGTTTCGTTATCGAGATTCGACAAGCTATCTCTGTTTGTTATGTCTTCCATGGCATTGATGGTGTTACAACTTACAATTTTATGCCCTAGTCTTTGAATTTTTTATGATTTGACATGTTGGCTTTCTTTTGTGAATTTAAGGTTTCCCACATTTAACATCAAGTATTGGTTTAAAATGAGTGTGCACCAAATGTAGGGCGTTGAAAGTTTGTGTTTTATTGGGCAATGCTAAAAAAAGTGATGCATTTGCTCACATGCTAAGAATTAAGTGTTGCTTATATGTAGGGTCACCCAAAAACTTGAGATGCCATAATGTACTTTATTTATGAGTACTTTAGATGATTACTAAGAAAATTGTAGATAGGCACATGGCCATGTTTGCGTAAAATTAAAAGAGTTTGGTGCATCAATTTCTCAATTGGATTTCCATTGTAGATCTACCTTAGAAGCGATCGATTGTTTTAAGGTCCCATTTTAAGGCAAACAAGAAATGGGGGGTTGTCCTTATCCAATCAAAACTTCTACTAGGATGAATGGAATGGATTGAGGGTTACCACTTTCATGTTTACTAGTATTATGTTTTGAGTGTACTTGTGTTTTGTCAAATATTTCAATGAAAGAGACCAAGTCTAGCTTTGATGTTATATCAATATCCTATTTTCATGATTGTCAACTATTGAAACTACGTATTGTTATTGATTATGACATGTTTATTGATTAAACATTATGATAAGTAAGGTGCAAAAAAGCATTTGTTGTATGCCAAGGTGGTTGGTGTAATAATAATTGCAATAAACTAACAATTCTTTGATTTACAAGTCAAGTTGAGATTAAGTGTTAATTGGATATAGTCAATAGAGATCATGTGTGAGCTATGATGGTTAAAAGCTTGCTCCAATGAAATCTTATTTGATAAAGCAATTCTAACTATAGAAATAGATTGGCTTACAAATGTAAAATAGGTAGTGCATTTAATATGAAAAACTCTTCAAAACCGTGGCGTTCTTTGTTACTTTCTAAACTAATGCCCTATGCTTTGTTATTTCCACAAACAGCCTTTCCTCAATTGTCAATTGCTATAAGAACAAATATATGATCAATTAATCCCTCCTTTTCTCAATTGTGTGCTATTGATGCAATTCTAAAATGCAAAAATAACTAAAACTCAAGGCTATTGAGAAAATAAAGGAGAACTAATATATGTATTCTTGAGTTTCTCTCTTTTTTAAATTCAAAACCTTTAAATAAATGAGAACATGGATCATGGCATCATGTCAAATCAAAATGTTGTGCCATTCTTTTCACCCCATCATTAACCCATATGGGTTGACAAATACATCGGAAGCTTTAGAACAATAGTAAAAAAAAACGAGAAAGACAGCTAACAATTCCTATGTTTGAAATAACACCACTTTGTCCCAAAGGAAAATCAAAATTCCTAATTTTAAAATTGAGAAATATGAGAAATTCCTATGTTTGATAAATGAAAGTAAACTAGATGAAATTTCTCACCACTTATTGTGTGCGATACTCCCAAGTGTAAAATCTAAAGCATCAATTGTGCATATGAATAATTCTTGCATGGTTAGGACTCAGGAGTAATGACTAGAAGGGGGGCTAGAAATAAATGCTCACTTCAAGCTTTTAAACTCCTCAATTGCATATGAAATCCAAATAAATGTTTTGGCTCTTTCACGTAAGTTGTATCAAATGTAACACAATCTTCAAATGATTCTTGACGAACTTTTACAGAAATTTGTGAATTTTGCAAGAAAACTGGCACATCATGCATAGAACATGGTGTTTGCCAATCCACAACGGTTGAACCTTCGTTGTGCTCATTGAGATACCTTCTAGTACGACTACATAGTTGATAAACTCCACTTGTAGGTTGCGATCGAAATTGCACTAGCACTAGTATTCCACGTATGGGTTTAACACATCATCTACTTGGCAAATGAATTTGTGCATGTTGGATGACAACATTGCTATTCGGGATACAATGATTATGGATGTAGTTTGAGGGCTGAGATCAAGGGTATGTATGACCAACATGGACTTGTCATGTGGGTCAATGAGGATAACTTTTGGATGTGTTCTAGAGCCACACCACAATCTAGACACATGCATACATATATCATTATATGTATACATATATATATATATCACACACACACACACACACACACATATACATGCATGGAATGCTCGTCGTCCAAATAACCTTGCTATAGCATAGAGAGAACAAAGCTCCTCTTAATCACTGAAATAACTCGGTTGTCATGATGAAGAATGTCATAGACACGCGGACATGAGCAAAGGAGATGAATGTCGGAGACATATGATTTTGTGAGAGTACCAAAGGAGATGGCCATCCATATTGATATGATAGACATTATATATGCAAGGCTCCAATGGTATGGACATATCTATTCATTACATTATTATTATATTAACACACACCATAATTATTGGGCAGCCTTTGGCCCTTGGTGGTCCTACTCAGCCCTAGAGTTCTGATGTATCCTAATAAATGTGTGGATTTTCTCTTACGTATATGATATATGTACATATGTAAAACATATACCTACTGTGTGGGTGACACCATTAATTAGTGCAGAAGAAAAAAGATGCATTGTGAATCACACACGACACGATTACTGCAAATATGTATGCATATTTATTTGAATATGTATGTTGTTGCGGGATACACATTTGAATAATTGTTTGATATAGAAGCAATATGGTATAGGAATGACATATTTACATTAAGAATTCATACACATGGGTCTAATTGTGTACTGCAGAAAGCACGATCTATGATTGATACACAATAATGACTACTTGTATACTAGAGAAGCATGGTACAGGATGATATTGGGCACAAGCATCATCAAGAAGGAGAAGCTGAAGATAAAGAATTCCTAACCCTAAACTCTAAACCCTAAACTCTAAACCCTAATTGATCTTACTCTGTTCGATTGCTAATAATGTTACATGGTATCATTGTTAATTATGATTATCAATGGCGGGGCCATGGCCAGGATCAGGGGGATTGGGCAAATTAAGCGTCTGGTGAGAATGGGTATTGGTATTAGGATCACGAACGACCACAACCTCATGAGAGTCTTCATGAATGTCGTCAGATTCGGTGGGAGGAGGCAGGGGGGGTACAAGGAAGACGTTATAAGTCAATGGTTTGGGGGGGTCCCGGTAGATGCCATTGTAATCGTTTACGTTGTTATTGTTGTTGTCTTCCTGCTTCTGCTGCAACAGACGACGATGGTGATCATGACCATCATCATAACTCTTCTTCTTCATCATGAAATGGTGATGGTGGTCTCCACTGCCCATTGCCGATGATGCCTCCTCCACTGCCGCCGCTGCAATGATGCTGTTAATGAAGGCAGCAAAGAGCAGCAGGGAGGCCACATAATGCACCGCTGTTCGATGATGTTTCTTCATACTTCTTATCTATCTATATGAATATATGAATATATCTATAGTTTAGATTGAATCAGAACAGAACCTAAATTATAGAATCGGATGCGTTGAAACTTAAGAGTACTCTGTTAATAATAATAATAATAATAATAATAATGACAATTATACAGATACGGATACTGATGATGTATGTATGTATGTATGTAGGTAAGTGTTGGTCTGAACAGGATCTACTTTTGTGGCTATGGTGCTTGGATTGCTGCCACATACATATTTATACTGATTTCTTCTTCTTCTTCTCGTTTGGGAGCGGGGATCTGCGTTTTTGCTTTATTTTAGTACTTGTTTGCGTTTTCATGGAAGCAAACGCTCAATCTCTGCGTCTTTTTCTTTTCTTTGTTTCTGTTATTTTGCTTTTAATGTTGGGGGATAGAGATAGAGATAGAGATAGAGATAGAGATAGAGATAGAGATAGAAATAGAGAGCGTTTTTTTGGTCTCCCCCTCCACCATTATGTATGTTTGGCTTCTACCTTTCATATGAAACAACTTCAATCTTAATCAACATTGTGGATACCCCCCCACATTACTACCCAGAAATTGAGCTTATTTCTTCCTTTTCAAGTTATATATATGTACTTGTTTTGACAGTCCAATCAATCCACAGACAAGGGACAAACATATGCCATATAGCATTAAGCAAATACAGTCAGTCTACCTAAAGCTATTTAGCTTACACCGAAAGGCACCCAACATATGCAAAATTTGACACCAAACAAATATTTAACTTGTCCATAGTGATGTCAAAACATATTATCATGATACAACTCTGATATGATGTAACACACTTAACAAAACGTTTTTCAAGCATTATCAAGCCTATGATATAATAACGCACAGCCTTTAATTATCCACATATCAAGATTTCGACAGAGGAGAGAAATGTCCCTCAGTACTTTCCATGCCCATCTTGGGTCTTATTAAGAACTTAATGTAGTACTTCCCTTCTCCGAATAGGATCCACGCATTGGGTCTATTAAATATCCAATAGTATTGAATCGTTTCCATGAATGAAGGGAGTTAGAGCCCAAAACGGCAGATAAAAGATACTTGGATAATGCAAGAACGTATAATACTGAAAGAACAAAGTAAGATAAGATAAGCTTATTGGAAAATTGAGAAACTAACAACCTTGAATGTGACATCTTCATTTCATTAGGAAATTCCTTGAAAAGGATAAGATCTATTTTGGATAATCTTTTATTGGTAGAATCATTCTTGAATCTCAATCTTAGGCTTTGTGATGAGTAAGTTTTGGCTCTATATACACCCTCATAAATTCTTTTAGAAATTCTAGGTAACGGGTAATTCGGGTCATCACTTATTTTATGTTGCTTTTAATCTCACTGAGGAAAGAAGAGGATCTATTTGAACGATATGTTATCAAAATCGATTGGGACGTTTGCCGGCGGATAACCCGTGTCTTGCTCGAGTTCCTGCTGTCTTTATCAAGTTCCTGTTGCCCCTTCATTCTTCTTTATTTATCGAGTTCCCATTTGTCTTCATTCTTTATCACGTTCACATCCTTTTCGTCTTTTCCTTATGAGGAGATTGTATCCTCTTGCTGCATATATCCATGTGTCACTTGTCTCCAAATCAAAGCCTCCCAACACTAAAGATACTCGTGAATGACAGAAATTCCAATCCTCATATCTCAGCAATTCATACGATATTATAACATTGCACAGTTACAAGCAACAAGGGACCTAGAACCTTTTCCATCCAATGAAATGGATCGATCTTTTTACATATTCAAAGGTTGTATCAAAATCTATGATGTTTACAATGTTTCCCATAATTTGTCAATGGTGAACATCCAACCAACCAAGCAAAATATTATTGGCAATCTCATTTATTGTCTTGTCTTCCTTCAGCATCAACTTGTTTAGAAGAGCAAGCTGCATAAAAGAATTCCTTGTCTCCGTGTAATCCAGCTAATTCTGGTAAGTGTTCACAGATAACCCTTACTCGTTGCCTTTCTTTCATCCAATTCAAAACAAGTTTCATGTGTCTCTTGCTCCTGAAACCTCTACCCTGCAATTGCCAACTACACTTTAGATACCTGAATTATCCATGTGCAGCACAGAAGGCAAGGCAAGGGGAGTTCATCAAAGCTTTTACAGCAGTTCATGTTCTACATTACGTGCAAGAGAAATGTTACTTGTGCCAAATAATGCAATTTCCCAAATTGTGCCTCTGTGATGCAAATGAGATGTAGGATCAATAATACACATAATTGTCAGGGGCCAGAAGGAATAACAACCAAACCGTTTAACCACGACAGATTACAAATTACAACGAGAAGAACCCAAACAACAAAATAGACATATCAACACATCAATACAATGAAAAGAATAGACGAAGACACATACATACAAGTTATTGGTTTCAATTCTAATTTGTGGAGGAGAGGAACTTCTCCTTCTATATACGAGATGAACCCGACCGATGCTGTGAGAGCATACGCAGAAATTGACTGGTGGCATAAAAAACCAGCATCTGTCTTAGAAATCCCAGCCATATAAGCCCTCTTTTGCTTACAAAAATATGAAGTTCTGAAACCCTAGGCTTGCTGCTAAAGGATTTGTTTATACAGACGGCAAAGGATGATGAAGAAAAGACGGAGTTAAGGTTCAGTTTGCAAGCTACAGCTCAAAAAACACGGTACCTAAGTTATGAGCTATAATCAACACACATGTTTTGGTGCGTGCGTATGTACAGCATTCCATTCATCGCTCTTCATGGGAGCAAAACTAACATACTTCCGAAAGTGATAGCTGCCAATTCTCAGTGCAGAGAATAATGAATTGATGTATGCAAAGAATGTGGGACACAGTAGAGGCAGAGAGAGAGAGAGAGACCTGAACGTGGGCCCAGCAGGAGGCGAGAGGGAGGGGACCTTTAGTTCGGAGCAGGGAGAGGAGAATGGTGGAGAGGCGGAGCGCCTCGGAAGCCTGAGTGGGGCTGTGGAATGGCGGCGCCTTCCTGTTAGGCGGATGGTTACGCTTCGCAAACATGCGTATCGCTGTGCCCAACATCTCTCTCTCTCTCTCTCTCTCTGTCTCTGCTTCTGCCTCTGTCTCTGTCTCTGTCTCTGTCTCTGTCTCTCTGTCTCTCTGTCTCTGTCTCTGCTTCTGCCTCTATCTCTGTCTCTGCCTCTGCCATTTGGTGCAGAAAATCCTCAATCACAACCCTGTCAGAGAAGGATCCTAACCCTTGCCACAACCATTAAATAACTTCCTCAGTCGTGTCTAATTGAGACTTCCATGATTCCATGTCTATTGGTTCGGCCGGAACTTCTCGTTTGCCGATTGCAAGGCCCTCTTGGCCGACTCAGACTTCATTCCCGAAGGTCCATCTTCATTCCTTCTGGAGTCAGCCTCGCTCCGATCCAGCTCTTCTCTGCCAATGTCATACTCCGACATCTTCTTCTTCCCTTTTTGTTTGCACGTGAACCGTCTCCTCGATTCCCTGCGTGGGGAAAGCATTGTTGAGTCTCCGCTATTCGTCGGCTCATCATCGGATAGGTCGTTCCGACTCAGTTGTTCATTCGGCCCGCTCAGCCGAAATGAAATCGAACTCTCATCTAGAGAACCGAAGTCTTCTTCTTCTGCCCGGATTGTTTCCAGCTCACTTACATCATCTTCCGGAATTAGGTCGGAATCGGCAGAGATTACCATGATGCCGATTCGTCAAACTCAACATCTCAGCTTACTCGTATTGTCTTTGTCAGGGGGTTGTAGCACTTGTACCCCTTCTGCTCATGAGAGTAGTTGACTAGTATGCACTTCTCCGACTTTGGGTTCAGCTTTCGCCGCTTCTCATCTGGTACATCCGGTAATTGTTAAATTAGTTGGAAAAGTATTCTTTTCCGCCATCTGATCGTAGGCACTTGATCTTTCTCTCCGTTTTCTGTTCAACAAGGCTTTGTAGGTTCCAGAAACAGTCGAAGACTTCACTTTTCTTCTCGATGACATAGAACCATGTGTGCCGGTTGTAGTCGTCGATGAGGGAGACGAAATATCGGCTCTTGCCAAGACTAACGTTCTATGTCAGTCCCCACACATATGAATGTATCAAGTCGAGCTTGTTACGACTCCGATTTCTTTTGGTGGGGAATGGAAGCCGATGTTGCTTCCCAAGTTGGCAGGCTTCACATATTTGGGCCTTCAAGCCACTGAATTTCGGCAATTCGAATACGACATGTTTCGATTGCAAGTCTCAAAGCTTCCAATAGTTGACGTGGCCAATCCGCTTGTGCCAGAAGTCGATATCCGACTCGATTTTCTATCCTTTTGCGAACAAGGTGGTGCCTACGTCATTGGTGTCGAGGATGAACATCCTCCCGTCCCGACGCCCTTGCGCAATGATCTAGCCTTCTTCCTCGATGAAGCACCCGAGGTGTGTGAACCGTTCTTGCATCCCCTAATTGATGATCTGTTTGACCAATGCCAGGTTCTTCGTAATTGTCAGAACATGTAAAACGTTCATCAACTTTCCCTTTTGTCCGACATGACTCAAAGGGACTTCTCCGACATGCTCGATCAGGTGCGGAGTGTAGTCTCCGGTTTGGGCAACTCTTGGTTGCTATGGTTTTTCCAAAAATGAGAACCACTCTTCGTGGCTCGTCATGTGGTTAGACGCTCCAGAGTCAACGTACCACACCTCCTTCAATCTGGAAGTGGTCTTCTTCATCGAGTTCATCTTGTGCTTCATCACGAAGGTTGGCCCTTTTTCGGTCTTTCCGGTTTCGGATCCTTCTACGTAGTGCAAGCTTTGTTGGCTCCCTTGTTCGGCCTTATCGGATTCGGATTTATCCAAATTGGCACACTTCTTCCAGCACTCGCTCTCTTGGTGGCCTTTCTTGCCATAGTACCAGCATTCCGTGTCGGCCTTTCCTTGCCGGTTTCGGGCGTTGATTTGGCTCCCCCTGCTTGTGGAGGGTTAGGAAATACTGTCGGCACTATCTTTGTGCCTTCGGTTCTACTCTTGGCGGTGTGCTATTGCGTGCTGACCCACCTCGTCCTCCACGCCCACAATGCCGATCTGCCTCCATGCATAGCATCCGGCTGTCCGATTGAGTCCAGTCCTTGACCCACTTGCGTGGTTTTCTTCGACCATCAACATCGATTATAGGTCGAAGAAGGACAATGGCTTCTCTCGGGTGCAAATTGCCATCTGGATTTGCCTGTACCGGTGTGCTAGACCACCGGGGCAGATCTGGACTATCTCTTCTTCATCCATCGTCACGTTGATGGACCCGAGCGCGTCGCAGATCTCCTTGATCTTGGTGGTGTAGTCGGTGACCGACGTGTCCCGTTGCTGGATATTGTTGAGCTCTTGCCAGAGCTGCAAATTCCGAGCCGTGGTACTTACGGCGAAAATCTTCCGGAGATTTTCCCAGGCCTCCTTCGGTGACTTTGTGTCTCTGATGTAGCCGAGCATCTGGTCATGCACATAGGACGCGAGGCAGTACAACACTCTACTTGCTCCTTGCTCCCATACCAGGAAGTCCTTGTGTGTCAAATGCGGTGCTGCTTCATCTGCTCCTTCTACATAGCTCCAGTATCCGTGCCCCAGCAAGTACTGGTGCATTTTACATGACTAGGACTCATAGTCGCTCTAGTCGAGTTTTTCTGTAGGAAGCGAGCTTGCCATACTTCTATCCATATCTTTCTTCTCTCTTCTGTTCTTTACCGGTGAATAGGATTTGTTCGTTTCGAACAGTTCTCAGCAGTAGAGGTTCTCAACCCTCATGCTCTGATACCATGTAAAAGTTAATATGCGGAAGCTTAGATAAACCTGCTCATCCGGATAACAACAATAAAACAAAAATGAAGTTTTAATGGAAGCTTAGAATACACAGTACACGGGAGGGATAGAGAGAGCAGAATAACATCAACTGAATTCAAAAATAATTCTCTGTATACACAGTTGTCCTATAGACCACTTTTTATACAAGTCCTTAAAAGGACTGACAGAAGTACTGACAAGTACTTCAATGCTCATACGAGCGACTAACACTAACTCCAAGGAGTATGCCTATGTACTAGGGTAGGATTGTAGGCCTCTAAAGGCCTACCGGTTACAATCTGATATGTCTCTCCGATCCGGATCCGGTTGAGCTTGTATGTTCTGACATATCGGCAAACTGTCGATATCTTCACCAAACCCCTTGGCCTAGACAAGTTGCAGATTTTTCGAGTGCGCTTTGTTTGCAACACCTCGATATGCCAAACTTGAGGGGGAGAAATAGCAAAAGGAGTGGAAGAGATTGGAAAAACGAATCGGATGAAGAGTTTGATTACAGGATAGTTGAAGAAGCCAAAGACAGAAATGGGGGGAGCAACCAAAGGAATGAGCCCAAGCCAAATACAGCCAAACAAGGGGGAGCTAAAGCTAAGAAGGGCATAAAGGCCAGGACTTGGACATGGTCTAACGTGGTTAAAGGCCTAAAGAATGAGGACGAATTGGAGACAACCAATTTGGACAAGAGTGGGAACGGATCGGAGACAATCGATTCAGTCGAACAAATCGATTTGGACGAGCCGGATCACTTAAAGGGAAAGCAGACGAAAGGGCATCGGAAGAGGTGCCAACACCAGAATAACAAGGGAGCTGACAAGGGCCTTATGAGCAGACAAGCCGATCGAGAAGGTCGAGGCGTGCGGAACTAGACAGGCCAAGGAGCGCGAGCAAGGCATGAAGCAAGGCTTTACCTCAAGGAAAGAGACCAATTGGAGGATTCAATGACCGATGTGTGTTGAGAGATCAAGCTCAACTTAGTTTAGTTAGTTAGTCAACCATGTAACTTCGTAGTTACCTAGATAGAATCTAGTTAGAAGTGTTGACTATAACGATTTAAATAGGACCTTGTACTTAAGTAGGATATTTTAGATCCTCCACTCCCAAGGTCATTTAATATAGGACTTACATGGTTGTACCTATATTCTCCTCACACATGTGCACCCTTGCACATGAGATCTATATATACCTCATTGATGGTATTTTTGTATTTGATGATGATAACGCTAATTTAATATACTGACTCATCCCCCATCTTGTGTTTTATATCTCTCTCTCTCTCTTCCTCTCTCACACATACATACACACACATATCACTTAATCTTCCGCTTATCAACTAGTCACATAATTAGGTACTAATTAATCCTTGCTTAATTACTTACCTAATTCTTAACATGGTATCAGAGCGTGTGGTTTAGAAAATGTCCTAAGCCCACCCGACTTCATGATTGTGTGTTCGAGATGTCGACGACAAAATCCGGCTATCCGCTACCGTAGCGCCACTACGTAGCACTTGATCAAAGGAAGAAAAGCAAAAGAAGCGAAGACACAATCAACATGAACACACAAATGGGTAGCTCGCTTCCTAGTGAAAAGCTAGACCGGAGCAATTATTCATCTTGGGAGTACAAGATGACCCAATACCTCGTCGGCCAAGGGTATTGGAGCTACATCAACGACGCACAAGAAAATCGACCCGACTCAAAGAACGCCGACTATGCAACATGGGAACAAGCGGCGAGTCGAGTCATGTATTGCTTGGCAACATGTGTCCACGACCACATGCTTAGCCACATTCGAGACGCCAAGTCACCCAAAGAGCCATGGGAGAACTTAAAGAAAATCTTCGCTGTCAACACGACCGCCTGAAAGCTTCAACTCCGACAAGAGTTGAACAACATTCGACAAAAAGACATGTCTGTGTCGATCTACACCGCCAAGATGAAGAGCATTTGCAACTCGCTTGGTTCCATCAAAATAAACGTCGACGAAGACGAGATGGTTCAAGTATGCTTGGGAGGCCTCGCACAACAATTCGATCCATTACGGACAGCAATCTTGGCGAGAGAAAACCCTCCTTCATTCTTCGACCTCCAATCAATGCTATTGGTTGAAGAGAACCACGTCCGAACCAAAAGCAAGATGTCGGAAGGAAAATGATCTTCTAGAATTCAGACGGTGGCCGAGGAGGAGGTCACGGCAGTAGAAGAAGTCAATTCGACCCATCACATGAAGGGAACTCAAACCTTCATGGAAGCCATCAAGGAACCTTCGGAAGAAGGGGGAGCTTCCACGCCGAACATGGTCAGCAAACGAGGCTCGCAACTTGCAACTATTGCGGCAAAATCGGCCACAACGAGGAGGAATGCCGAAAAAGAAGAAGCGAGTCGGCTTCCACAAGTCGACAACACACGAATTACGCCGTCATATCTGAATACGATGATTATGCAGGACTATTCGTAATGAGGCATAGAGCAAACTCTATGTCGGCCTCCAACTCCAAAGGCACCTCCAATTCGGAAGACATGTGGTTCGTTGATTCCGGCGCCAGACATCACATGACATCTCACAAAGAGTGGTTCAATGACTTGCGTACACTGGATCGACCCAGTTACATAGAGATGGGAGACGACACCACACATCCCATTCGGCACATCGGCAACGTTCCATTCGGCAATGATTGCAAGAACAATTGCATCAAGAATGTCTTGCATGTGCCCACAATAACGAAGAATTTGGTCTCGATTGGCCAAATCGTGGAGCAAGGCATGCAAGTCTGCTTCAACAACGAAGGTTGTTTCATTGAGAAAGATGGCTAACTCATAGCTAAGGGGCAGAGAGACGGCCGAATGTTCATCCTTGATTTGAACGAGGTGAAATCGGCAATGTACGCCAAAGGTCTCAAAACGGAGACAAGCATCGAGTTGTGGCACAAGAGAATCGACCACGTAAACCTCCAATGGCTTCGTGCGATGTAAACCAAGGGAGTCGTCATCGAACTTCCTACATTCAAGTTGAAATGAGTTGATCGAGTATGTGAAGCATGTCAACTCGACAAACAACATCGATACCCATTCCCGAAGGAGAGCTCCACGAGCAAAGGCCTCCTCGACGTCATACATTCGGATGTATGGGTAATTGCTCAAACGCCGACGATCGGCGGATGCTGATACTACGTAACCTTCAACGACAACTACTCGCGCTACGTGTGGATCTACCTGATGAAGAAGAAGAGTGAAGTGTTCTCCCCTGTTGAGTGGCAAGCTCAATCGGATCCGGATCGGCTGAATAAGCCTGAGCCGGATCAACATCCGGAAGGATGAGCCGGATCGGTGAGCTAGTGAGCTGGGGAGCCGGTTAGCCGGATCAAGTAGTAACCAGGAGCCTAGTAGCAGCCTAGACTACTAGGTAGTTAATGTCTCGTAGTTAGTGTCAGTCGCACTTGTGAGTATTGAAGTACCTGTCAGTACTTCTATTAGTCCTTTATGGACTTGTATAAATAGTGATGTTTAGCACGTTGTATCTACAGAGTTTTAGAGTTAATTTTTGAATATAGTTCTATGGTCTGCTCTCTCTGTCTCTCCCGTATATACTCTATGTGTTTAAGCTTTTCCATTAAACCTTCATCTCATTTTCTGTTGCTATCCGGCTGAGCCGATTCTGTCTGACGCTTCCGTAGGTTAACATTCACATGGTATAAGAGCGTGAGGGTTGAGAACCTCTACAACCGACATCAGCATATGAAGACAAACCCTAAGACCCGGTAAGAACAGAAAGAGAAGTGATGGACAGAGGAATGGCTAGCTCGCTCCCGATGGAGAAGCTCGACAGATCCAACTACGCATCTTGGTCATACAAGATGCACTAGTACCTGCTTGGGCATGGTTACTGGAGCTATGTCGACGGAGCTAACGACACAACACTTGATGCGGCACACAAGGACTTCCCAGTGTGGGAACAAGCGGCAAGCAAAGTGATGTACTGCTTTGCGTCTAGTGTTGGAGACCAGCTGTTGAGCCATGTCCGAGATGCCAAGACGCCAAAAGAAGCTTCGGGAAACATGAAGAAGGTTTTCACGGCAAGCACTACGACCCGGAAGCTGCAACTCTGGCAGGAGTTAAGCAATGTCCAACAGAAGGACATGTCGGTAGCCGATTACACGGCCCGAATCAAAGAGATCTATGACTCAATTGCTTCTATCAACGTCACTGTAGAGGAAGATGAGATGGTGCAGATCTGTCTTGGGGGCCTAACGTCTAAGTTCAGAGCGTTCTGAATGGTGGTATGTACAAGGGAGAATATGCCGTCATTTTTCGACTTACAATCGATGCTCCTTGTAGAGGAGAACCACTTCGGTGCGTCAACAAGTGCACCCACCGACATCCGGATGTTGTACACGGAGGCTAATTGGCCCCGTGGGCGTGGTGGACGAGACGAGTCGGCTCGCAATGGTAGCGGCCAACAAGAGTTGGACCGAAGACACAGAGAACATGCTGATAGCAGTTCCAGACCGTCCACAAGTAGGGGGAGTCAAGGCGGCACCGGAGGCCGACAAGCAAAGGCCGACATGGAATGTTGGTACTATGGTAAAAAGGGCCACAGAGAAAGCGAGTGTTGGAAGAAGCCCGCCGATTCGAACAGATCTGGATCTGGCAAGGCCGGTAGAGAGGACCGACAATACTCGCACTACGCAGAAGGATCAGGAGGATCCAAAACCGGAAAAGACGTTAAAGGGCTAGCCTTGGTGATGAAACACGAGGCTAACTCGATGAAGAAGACCACTTCCAAATCGGAGGAAGTGTGGTATGTTGATTCTGGTGCGTCGAATCACATGACGAGCCACAAAGAGTGGTTCTCTTTCGTGGAGAAACTGGAACAACCGGGAGTCGTTGAAACCGGAGACAACACTCCTCACCCAATCGTGCATGTCGGAGAAGTCCCTTTGAGCCACGTCGGACAGAGGGGGATGTTGATGAACGTATTATATGTTCTGACTATCACGAAGAACCTGGTGTCAGTCGGTCATATTGTTGACCAGGGGATGCAGGTGCGGTTTACGCACCTTGGGTGCTTCATCGAGGAAGAGGGCCAGATTATTGCGCAAGGGCGCATAGATGGGAGGATGTTCATCCTCTACACCAATGACGTCGGCACCGCTTTGTTCGCCAAAGGACAGGAGATTGAGTCGGATGTTGATCTTTGGCACAGGCGGATTGGCCACATCAATTACTGGAGGCTTCAAGACCTGCAAACAAAACAAGTTGTTTTCGGTTTGCAAAAGCTCAGTGGCCGGAAGGTCCAAATATGTGAAGCCTGCCAACTCGGGAATCAACACCGGCTTCCATTCCCCACCGAACGAAACTGTAGCCGTAACAAGCTCGACCTTATTCATTCGGATGTATGGGGACCAACACAGAACATTAGTCTTGGCGGGAGTCGATACTTCGTCTCCTTCATTGACGACTATAGCTGGCACACATGGATCTACCTCATTGAGCGAAAGAGCAAAGCCGGAAGGTCCAAATATGTGAAGCCTGCCAACTCGGGAAGCAACACCGGCTTCCATTCCCCACCGAATGAAACTGTAGCTGTAACAAGCTCGACCTTATTCATTCGGATGTATGGGGACCGGCACAGAACGTTAGTCTTGGCGGGAGTTGATACTTCGTCTCCTTCATTGACGACTATAGCCAGCACACATGGATCTACCTCGTTGAGCGGAAGAGCGAAGTCTTCGAGTGTTTCCGGAACCTGCAAAGCCTGGTTGAACGGGAAACAGAGAGGAAAATCAAGTGCCTGCGGTCGGATGGCGGAAAAGAGTGTTTTTCCGGCCAATTCAACAGTTATCTGTAGCAAAAAGGAATTCGGAGAGAGTTCAGCTGCAGATACACACCAGAGCAAAACGGTGTGGCCGAGAGGAAGAACCAGTCAATTATCGACGCGGCAAGGGCGATGCTGGAGGAGAAGAGCATGCCCAAATTCTACTAGGCTGAGGCAGTCCGGACGACCGTCTACATCCAAAACCGGATCGGTCACAAGGTGTCACCACACGAACTATATTTTGAGCGCAAGCCGAATTTGAGACACCTTCGGATATTCGGTAGCATTGCATATGTGCATGTGTCGGATGAGAAGCGGAGGAAGTTGGATGCGAAGTCGGAGAAATGCATCCTAGTCGGTTACTCACATGAGCAAAAGGGGTATAAGTGTTATAACCCTCAGACGAAGCAAGTCCGAGTTAGCCGGGATGTTGAGTTTGATGAGATGGCATCATGGTATGCCTTACCGGCTCCAACTTCCGACCCCGACCCGATACCGGAGGATGAGGCTAGTGAGCCTGAACTAGTCCAGTTAGAAGACGAAGGGTTCGAGACTCTAGATGTAAATCCGGAATCGTTTCGGTTAAGTGGACCGAATGAGTGGCTGAGTCTGGATGACTAGTCGGATGAGGAACCGATGAGTAGTGGAGACTCTGTCGTGCTCTCCTCGCTCAAGGAACCAATGAGATGGTTCACGCGCAAAGAGAAGATACCAGAATACGAAACCGGCAACGTTGAGTCAGATCGGAGCGAATCCAACTCTGGAAAGGATGAAGGCGGATCTTCGAGAACGAAGTCCGACCTGGCCAAGAAGGGCCCCAAACCTGGTAATACCAAGTTACGTCGGTCTTCCTGCATGAAGAACCCCGTTACGCAGTACAGGTACAATGAGTACATGGCGCATCATTATGCGTACATGACGAAAGTGGCAGAAGTGCGTGAGCCGGAGAGCTACACAGAAGCGGCAAAGGACGCAAATTGGTGTGCCGTTATGGAGGAAGAAATGTGGGCACTAGATGCCAACGAGACATGGGACCTAGTTGACCCTTCCCGACACTATAAACCGATTCGATGTAAGTGGGTGTACAAGGTAAAGTACAATGCCAACGTTTCGGTTAACCGGTACAAGGCCTGGTTAGTGGCAAAGGGATACGCGCAGACCCACGGAATCGACTACGACGAGACCTTCGTTCCGGTAGCAAAGATGAGGACGGTTCGTGTGGTGCTGGCGGTTGTTGCGGCAGGGAGGTGACATCTTCACCAGATGGACGTGAAGAATGCATTTCTTCAAGGCGATCTTGAAGAAGAGGTGTTTATGACCCAACCCCCCAGTTTCCAGTCGGAGATGAACAAGTCGGCGGTATGCCGGCTGAAGAAGTCACTTTATGGCCTGAAGCAAGGCCCCTGAGCTTGGAATGCGAAGATCACGCACCGGTTACGTAAGATGGGGTTTACGGCCTCCAAGTCTGACTCTTCGTTGTTCATCCGCCAAGGTCCGGATGGTCCGGTTTGCATCTTGCTGTATGTTGATGATCTAGTCATCACCGAACCAGGACTCAATGAAATCAACCGAGTCAAGTCCCAGTTGTCGGACGCATTTGAGATGAAGGACCTGGGGGACCTTCACTATTTCCTTGGGATCGAGGTGATCCGAACCCCCGACGGCATATCGCTCTCACAAAGACACTATATGTTAAATATGTTGTACAAGTTCGGCATGACGGAATGCTGACCGATCTCCACACCCTTGGACCGGAACCAGAAGCTCTGTCCCAACTCAGGACCAGCCTGCGATGAGAAACGGTTCCGACAAATCGTTAGAAGCCTGATATACTTGACGATCACTCGACCTGACCTCAATTACCCGGTCGGAGTGATCAGCCAGTTCATGGAGAAGCCGACCGTCGAGAACCTTCAGTGCGCACACCGGATACTCCGGTATGTGAGCGGCATGAAGGACCGGGGACTGTTATACCAGCATGGTATAACCAAAGAGCTAGTCGACCGACTAGGCCAACGATGCATCGGATCGCCGATCCACCTTCGGCTATATGTTTTCCCTTGGTAGTGTGATTGTTGTGTGGAGCAGCAAAAAGTAGCCAACAATGGCCCTTTCGAGCATTGAGGTTGAATACCGAGGTGCTACCGTTGCCACCTATGAAGCCATTTGGCTTCGGCGACTACTGCAAGACCTGTGGATCGAGGTGCCGACCCTGATCCTGATCTACTGTGACAACATAAGCAGCATGCAGCTCCCCAAGAACCTTGTATTCCATGCTCGCACAAAGCACATAGAAGTGCACTACCACTTCGTGCGTGAGCGTGTCCTGAGCGGTGAAGTCGAACTTCGGTATGTTCATACGGATCGGCAAGTTGCCGACATCTTCACCAAACCGCTCGACTCGGACAAGTTGCAACACTTCACCGGAATGCTTCGTGTTCAGCATCTCGACATGCCACACTTGAGGGGGAGAACGGGCAAAGACACTGGAACTGGCAAAGGTAAAGAAACTGCCGATTGCGCCGGTGTGGGAAGAACCGACAGAGGGAGAGACAAGAAGAAGAAAGGAGCCGAGTTGACAAAGGAAGTTGACACATCTGAACAAGTCGGAACAAGCAGCAACGGCGGCAAAGTCAAGAAGGACAGAGCCGACCAGAAGAAGAAGGCCAAGACCCGGACATGGTTCGATGTGGTGAAGAGCCTGGAACCGGAAGACGAATCGGGAGCGACCGATTCGGACAAGAGTTGGAACGAATCGGAGACAACCGATTCGGTTCAACAGATGGATTCGGAAGAACTGGATCAATTCAAGGCCAAGAGGACGAGAAGGCCGCGAAAGTCGACTCCAACACGAAGGAATCGGCGAATCGGCAAGTGTCGAAGTCATAACAATGAGGGAGCTGAATTGGGCCTGTTGAGCAAACAAGCCGACCGAGGAGGTCGAGGTGCGCAGAATCAGAAGGGTCGCGGCAAACGGGACCGGACCAGACGAGGAGCGCGAGCAAGGCGGAGGAATGCCAGAAGGAGCCGGGTAGAAGGACCGGATGCCATGGAGACTGACACTACGGTCCAACCACAAGTTGAGCTTGAGGGGGAGTGTTGAGCGGCAAGCTCAATTGGATCCGGATTGGCTGAATAAGCCTGAGCCGGATCGGCATCCGGAAAGATGAGCCGGATCAGTGAGCCGGTGAGCAAGCGAGCCGGTGAGCTAGGGAGCCGGTTAGCCGGATCAAGCAGTAACCGGAAGCCTAGTAGCAGCCTAGACTACTAGGTAGTTAATGTCTCGTAGTTAGTGCTAGTCACACTCGTGAGAATTGAAGTACTTGTCAGTACTTTTGTCAATCCTTTATGGACTTGTATAAATAGTTTTGTTTAGCATGTTATATCTACAGAGTTTTAGAGTTAATTTTTGAATATAGTTCTATGTTCTGCTCTCTCTGTCTCTCCTATATATACTTTGTGTTTAAGATTTTCCATTAAACCTTCATCTCATTTTCTGTTGCTATCCAGCTAAGCCGGTTCTGTCTGACGCTTCCATAGGTTAACATTCACATCCCACTTCCAAAAGCTCAAGGGGCAAGTCGAAAAAGAAACCGGTCGGCACATTCGATGCCTACGATCGGATGGAGGCAAGGAGTACTTCTCCGATGAATTCACCTCCTACCTCCAAAGTGAAGGCATTCGTAGACAATTCTCGTGCTGACACAGCCCCCAACAAAATGGAGTAGCCGAAAGGAAGAATCAACAAATACTCAAGGTAGCACACGCCATGATGCACGAGAAGCACATGTCGAACTTCTATTGGGCCGACGTGGCATTGACAGTCGTCTATCTCATGAACCGGTGCACCACCAATGGATTCCATGAGCTAACTCCCTACGAGTTCCTCATTGGAAGGAAGCCGATCCTGTCGCACCTCAAGGTGTTTGGAAGCATTGCGAATGTACGCATCCCGAACGAACAACGACAGAAGCCCGACACGAAGTCGGAGGAATGTATCCTCATAGGATACTCATCCGAGAAGAAAGAATACAAGTGCTACAACCCTTCTACCTGAGCGGTTCGGGTAAGTCGAGACGTAGTCTTCGACAAGTCTGCATCCCGGTACGCACCAAAGACAACTGCGACTCCGACTCTGCTCGACTCGGAATCTGCCGAACAAGAGGTAGAAGATGGAGATCGCTTCGAACACATGTTCGAAGAAAGTCCGATTACAGCAAGGCCTAGTGGGCCACAAGAGCCCCCACACGAACCAAGCACATCGCGACCAAGTATGAACTTGGACAAAGGCAAAGGTAAGATGCCCGAATACGAAGTCGATCACCCTGACGATAGTGATTCGGATGTGTCGGCTCCCTCACTAGATAGTGAGTTTGGTGTACCCATCATGTGGACACCCGGAGTAAAGAAGGCACTCACATCGGCGAGCGAAAAACTTTGACGCTCATCTAGAGCAAAGAACCCCATCACTCGACTCGACTACAACAAGTATATGGCCCATCACTATGCCTTTGCGATGAAGGTAACGGCCGAACAAGAGTCCAAGAGCTCCACCGAAGTGGCTCATAACCCACGCTGGGTGGAAGTAGTCGACCTTCACCCACACACTACAAGCCTTTGTCACCGGCTTGAGGGGGAGGAACCAAGATTGCCACGGTGAAGAAAGCTGAAGGCCGGACGGAAGCACACGAAGCCGGCAAAAGCCAAAGCGGATGTCGGACACCTCACACACTTGAGCTTGAGGGGGCGTGTTGAGAGATCAAGCTCAACTTAGTTTAGTTAGTTAGTCAACCATGTAACTTCGTAGTTACCTAGATAGAATCTAGTTAGAAGTGTTGACTATAACAACTTAAATAGGACCTTGTACTTAGTAGGATATTCTAGATCCTCCACTCCCAAGGTCATTTAATATAGAACTTACACGGTTGTACCTATATATCTCCTCACACATGTGCACCCTTGCACATGAGATCTATATATACCTCATTGATGGTATTTTTGTATTTGATGATGATAATGCTAATTTAATATACTTACTCATCCCTCATCTTGTGTTGTATCTCTCTCTCTCTCTCTCTCTCTCTCTCTCTCTCTCTCTCTCTCTCTCTTCCTCTCTCACACATACACACACATATCACTTAATCTTTTGCTTATCAACTAGTCACATAATTAGGTACTAATTAATCCTTGCTTAATTACTTACCTAATTCTTAACAATGCGCAACTACATTTGGTCTAGTAAGGAAGGTCATGCATCTTGGGCCAAGGTGGTGTGGCATGTGCTCACATCACCCAAGTCAAGAGGAGGATTGGATCTATTTGATCCCCTCTCACAGTCCGAAGCACTACTTGCTAGTGAGGACTCCAATCGGGGGATGAATGTTTGAAAATGCTATTGCGAACACAGTTTGCATGCTTTACCTCAAGGAAAGGGACCAATTGGAGGATAGATTCAATACATCCATGTGGAAGGCATGGTGTGACATAAGACGAGGACTCAAGTGTGATCAACCAAACTCTGAACCTACCTGGCTCAGTCGACGCATCTTGTGGAACCGATGTATCAGAGATGAATCCGGTCAACTAATTGGATCAGGTAAGGTTCGAATCCAAAAAAGAGTATAGAATGTTGGAGACGGTTTAAGTCATTTCCACTACAAGATCAAGCCAACATACTCCATGGAATTAGGGGCAGATGGACTATGAGGTCTGAAATTATGAACGCTTTATTGCTTGGGGAAGCTACTAATCAATGGACGGTACTTAAGAACTGGATAGGCTATTAGGATGAGGACTCCTTGATCCCAAGATTTAGGGAAACACCAGACAGGATCCAACACCATTAACTGTGAGACAATGAGGTACCAACATTGAGCATGGCAATTCAATTACTCACATATGGTCGTAAATGGATTCTAGACCTCGATCTGATTGATCAAAGTACAACCAGAATGGCACATATGTAGTCATGAAAACACATGGCTACGTAATTGGGACCCTTTGTAATGGACGTGGCGCGATCCTTATGCGGGTCAAGTAAGCAAAGCCATCCCTTTCTTCCAATTCACGACTAGATTGGGTCACCACATTCTAACCGCTCAAAATGCCCGAGAGTCGACTACTACAAAGATTTGGCACACATATCATGTTTCCCATACAATTATTACCAAGTTTTGGCAGAAAATATGGAAACAACACCACACTCGACGAATTACCACGTTCCAATGGCTATTAATACATAGGTTACTGCTGGTTGGAGCATGGCAGCGTGGGATCCTTAGCTCTCCTAATTGTGTAGCGTGCCCGAATGTAACAGAGTCAATCCGACATGCTCTATGGGAATGCCCAGAGACGCATCCAACTGGAGGGGGTTGGACGCCTATTGCAATTATGCCAAGTGCAAGACACAATAAAGTGGGGGAATGTATGTTGGTTATCATGATAGGCCCTAGTTGACAAGTACGAACATCGGTAGGAGGGGATGATGTTGGTGATAAAGGGACAAGAGATTTTGTTTTTCACCATCTACAATATCCATTCAACTCCTATTAATGCCAAAGCTCAAGTTGTGTTGAAATTGGTCAGCTCAATAACTCTTTGGATTCTTTAGAAACAACGGTGTAGACGAGTCTTTTCCAATCAAACCGTGCATCAAGCAATGTTATTACAGGAGATATGGATGTGAAGTTGTAGCCACTCTAAAGAGCCAATACGATGGCCTCACAGGTGGTTCCAATGGAGTCGAAAGATAATGATTAACCTTCATCCAACAATTGTTTTCCTCTCCCTTTCTTGAGTTAGTGGGCCTCCACATAAGATGGAACTATCGAATCACTACGCAATCAAGTGGGGGAATGTATGTTGGTTATCATGATAGGCCCTAGTTGACAAGTATGAACATCGGTAGGAGGGGATGATGTTGGTGATAAAGGCACAAGAGATTTTGTTTTTCACCATCTACAATATCCACTCAACTCCTATAAATGCCAAAGGTCAAGTTGTGTTGGAATTGGTCAGCTCAATAAATCTTTGGATTCTTTAGAAACAACGATGTAGACGAGTCTTTTCCAATCAAACCATGCATCAAGCAATGTTATTACAGGAGATATGGATGTGAATTTGTAGCCACTCTAAAGAACCAATACGATGGCCTCCCGGGCGGCTCCGATGGAGTCAAAAGACAACGATTAACCTTCATCCAACAATTGTTTTCCTCTCCCTTTCTTGAGTTAGTGGGCCTCCACATAAGATGGAACTATCGAGTCACTAATGAGATTTGTATATAACATTCTCATTTGTAAAAATTTATAACTAATGGAAAGAGTTTTGTTTTTGGAAAAAAATAAAAAAATAGTGTGTAGCTACTGACTCTACGTCATTATCTTCATGTCTGTGCACTAAGCCCCACAATATTGTAGCCTTTTTGGAATCCTTAAGCGATTAGGATCATCCGCTTATCACCTTGCCTTACCCTATGGTGTTGGTATTCATCATGTTTTTCACATCAATAATCTAAAACCATTTTTATTCTATGGTGATAACATCATCACAATAAAGGTTCTTGTAACATGAAAGTATTGTCTTACAAACCTCAATTCAATATCAAATGGATGGATAAATCTATTGATGATGCCACATGGGAACGGGAGCATGCTCTCAATTCCCAATTTCCTCATTTTATATGCAAGAGTGCAAGCTTTTGAAGTGGGGGAGTATTTTATGTACACATAACATAGGTGAGGGTAGACTATTAATATTTACAAAACATAAGTAAAACATATGTTTGCTAATGTTAGAAAGGACCTAATAGACGGAATGACCGATGCATGCACTATTACAATATTGAAAACCAATAGATGGGGGGGAGTCTTTTAAAAAGACACACCTATTGAAGGGGTCTGGGAGAATGTACAAACACGAGGCCTAGATAGATACATTACATTGGAAGGCTGAAGTCATGAGACACTAGTGGTGGTGCTTAAGCTTTTGTCGGGATGATCATGTTACCTCTTCCAAGGTAGTAGTCATCCTTATTCATTGGTATGAGACAATGGTGGTATTTGGCCATGTCTCAATCATAGCTCCAGGTTGGTCAGGAGGGTCGTGTTCCTCTATCCAATCTATTTACCTTTTTTTTACTTCAATTTGGTTTATTCTTTAGTAAGAGGTTCTTAACACCTCCAATGAATCCAAGCGTAGAATGCTCGCATTCCATTTATAACTAGGAACATTTATCCTTAGGGAGGTCAAGTTGCAATCAAGTACGTAATATACTCGAATGCATTTGCAAACATTCTTTTTCATATGTTTGCAAACAAATGCGCATCTTCTGAAAACATATTTATGTTTTTTTTTACATTTTTTACCTTACCTTAAAAAATTGTTCTACCTTATAATAAATGCTAAATACAAAAGTATGTTATTTATCATACTTCAACCATACTCGAATGCACGTATGGTTCATACTATGGTTGCAATTAATATCAATGAGACTTTCATTTTAAATGCTAACAAGAGACCAAGCAATGTCAACCATAAATGGGGCTTATATTTGCGCTTGACTCTACTATTACCTAAACTTAACAACACCAAATATCTATATTGTTTGGTGAGTCGAAAAATTGACTATTGCCTTACCAAATGAGGTGACTTAAAACTTGCTTTTGATTTTGTTGTCATTCAATGTAAAATGTCGTATAATACAAATAAATGAGAAAAGCTTAAAAGAACCTCAAATAAAAAACAAAATAAAATGCATGAATTCAAAGGTACAAGATAACTAGCAACCCCCCGGCCAAAAAAAAGAAAACAAGGGCATTGCAAGCATGAGCAAGTGCCTAACTACTATCTTGGTAATGGCCTCACCTACTGAAGAAAGAGATTAATAAATTGTAAGGCCAGAAGAAGATGTGGTAGCGAACTTCGTCTTGGAGGGAAATACGATCTTCAAGAAATAGACAAACAAAACACATGCATCGATAAAAACATATGGAGGCACATGATGTACACCCAGAACAAAAGAAAAACAACACATTGTGGATCGATTGATGAGATCGATTCTTCTTCCACAGGGCAGAGGCAGAGGCTGGGGTGAGGAGTGTGGATCAGCTCTGGCCTGGCAAGAAGAGAGCAGAGAGGAGGCTCATACGATGACCACGAGAAGTGGGGCGTTGCCATATCATGCCATATCATGCCATATCATGCCATGCCATGCCATGCGTACGATCGGTCGGTCCATCGCAAAAGTCAACAACGAGAGAGCGATGTGAAATGCAAGAGCCGTGGGTGGCAAAGAAAAAGAGAATCGTAAGTGGAGTCAAAATGATTAATAAATAAAGAAATAAAATTGGAGGCGCACACATACACACATTCTTTGTTACCTGTAAAGGCTTTGAAAAGAAGGAAAAAAGAAAGTCGACTCTCTCTCTCTCTCTCTCTCTCTCTCATCTCTCTCTCATCTCTCACAAAGGGAAAAAAAAACACAAGAAAGAAAGAGGAAAAAAACAAAAGAATGATCGATCGATCGATCGATCTTCGTGGACTCTCTGTCTCTGTCTCTGTCTCTGTCTCTCTCTTCTGTGCGCACAAACCTTCCTCTCCGTGTCCAGGCGCAAGACGCACACACAACCCTGCCTCTCTCCATCGCCACGACCTTCCCATCCCTGCCTTTAACCTCCCATGGCTTCTTCTTATGAAGCCAATCCCTTTGACGAAGAAGACGTGAATCCGTTCGCTGTAAGTTGATCCTTCCTTCTTTTTATTTATCGATTTTTACGTACTCGAATATCTTTCCATTTAGGTTCATCATAGCCTTCATCGACCTTGTGTGAATTCATGTCTCTCCTTTCAGCGCAACCCAGGGTTTTCTATGACATCTCGACGGACATTTTGGCATGATGCCAGAGTTTTCCGTGAAAAATAGCCTCCCGTTAACCACAAATCCAGAGTTATCTGTGAAAATTCAACTAGTCTTTTAGCATGCACTATGTCCTGTAGCATGTTCTAGAGTTCGATATAAATTATGCCTCGGTCTTTTATTACAATCTAGAGTTTTCTGTGAATTACAGCTTTTCTTCAACCACCAATAGAGATTTCTGTGAGTTATGCCCTCGTATTTCAGCATATTCTACGTTTTCCTGTGAATCATGGCTTGTTTTAGCATTAAGTACAATGCACCATGTGATGGTGAAAGGGACTCAGAAAACTTTAGGTTGACCATTCGACGCAGAGGTTACATCATATTGTATTCCTTGTATTTTCTATAACTTTCAGAGGGAATTGTCTAACAAAACGTTTCTTGAGTGTATTTATAGCAGCATAAATTGTATCAGATCTTCTGTTTAGTTGAGCTTGTGTATGTATTATCATTTTCTTTCTGTGTAACTATTTTGCCAAAATAGTGTTTTTACTTGTGCATGTATGGAGGAAGAAATTATTCTTTTGTTTCTTTTAAACCTTTTTGCTAACAGAATATCTCTTTAGTGGATTTATACCAGCATGTCTTGTTTCAAGTTTAACATTTGATCTAGCATGTATTTAATAAGAATGAATGTTATTTTCTTCTTTGAAGTGGTTTTCATTAGTGTATGACTTTTTTTGGATAACTAGGAAGGTGCAGGTCGTGCACAGGGTTCACGACAGCCACAGTATGCTGTTGGAAATTTCTTCAATCCAGTAATTCTCAATATCTAACCATCCTAGATTATCTTCATGCTTCTTACAGTTCGTTTATTGCTATACTAAAAGGGTTTGTTTAATGCGGTTTTTAGTTTTTTTTTGCATTCTGGAAACTGAATTTTGTGCTACTGAACAATGAGAATATAGATTTACTTGTAACTGTTAAAACCATACCCTCAAGGAACTTAGATAAAGGAATCATGGAAAAATAGTAGGATTTAATGTTAGAGGGGTAAAGCTACAATGAGCTACTATTGGTATATCTGCACCAGATCAAGTCTATTGGTATTCAGCAAGACATAATAAAATTTCTTTGATTGCAGCACAGGAATTGCCATTCAGAATGTACAGTGAAATCAGAAAGCTGATGTTGATCATTAATGTGTTTTAGAGGATTAAGATGTATCAAAGTTGTTCTACCTGGTGTGCAAGCCTTGCAGAATTGACCGGGAACTGAATTCCATATTTTTTCATGAACCTAGATACTTGTCTTTGACCATGCTAGGGGTTATGGTTTTTAACATCCACATGAGATATCAGATGAATACCTCATTGGTTGTAGCACAAAGCATTTGAATGGCAACTTGAAAAGCGATAATGCAACGCTGTCCAAATGGTAGTTGTCTGGATGAATCTGAAAAGGCTAGGTCCAATTTGGATAATTTATCTTGTATCAAAATGCTACAGTGGGCAACAAGAAAGGAAGCTGACTTATCATTCTTCAAGATCAGTTATCTAGGAACTATAAGTAGATTACAAGGTGAATATCTAAAACATCATAGGTATATAGACTTGAAAGCTGGAGAAACAATAAAGAGTAAAAGGTTGCTCCCAATTTTATACATATATATCCCACAATTTTGACAAGGGGCATCACTCCTTGCCCACTAAGATGTTTCTGGGCACTAATTCGTGAAGTGCAGAAGTCCCCATTGCGTATCGGCTGGTACCCCAATTTATTGCAACATGTGCATGAGTTGAGCATGTGTTGTTATGAAAAGCTTAGCAGAAACCTGCAAACCAGCAATATATTCTCTCTCCATGCTCTTCCATCTTTAACAAAGAGGTCAATAATCTGTGGTCTGGGGTTCCTTTCGAATGCATGCTTTCGTTGGTGCATATTATTTCTGTCGCTCTGCCCATTCAGTAAACTTAGACTCTAGAATTCACCATATAATTTGGCTAGTTGGACTTTTTCTACTAATCATGCATCATGGGGTGGTCCCCTATTTGCAAAAGGGTACAATATGTGCAGAATCTATCTACTTTGAATGTGTTTTCATGCAGTTTTCCAATGAAGTATACACTAAAAAAAGAGCCAACATTTCACTTGTATAAATGAAATGATTTCATACTAGGCAATCATGGTCTTGGGATTTCCTGTGTTACAGGCTCATATACATCAATAAATGTCTGGTATGTCAGTGATAGGTATGCTAGGATCCTGTGGGCAGAACATTTTCCCAGCCCTCTTGCTGTCTTGTCTTACAAAAAGTGAATAAACATCCACTTTTTGTAAATTATATCTATGATGTCTTGGCATGCTCATGCTATCAATATCTCTTGGTTTTCTGCAATCAACTATAAATGTTAAATATGCATTGTCAGAATTGTGGTCACATAGGAGACCTTCATGAAAGTTGGCAACTGATGAATATATCCCCATAAAAGAGATAGAAAATGATGTTCACATCACACAAAAGTGAAGACATATATAAGAGCTACGATTGTTACCGTCTTTTGGCACAGAGTTGAACCAACTTATATTGAAAAAAGGGTGTGTGGCGTGTGATCATGCATTACTTAGACAAGGAAGAAATGAGCACAATTAGGGCCTTGACAATAACACTTGAAAGGGGTTACAATAGAATGGAAAATACTAATTTTTTGTGCACGAGGCCAATCTCATTTAGACCACAACTGTGTCACCTTGTCATTAACAGATAAATGTCATTATTACCCGACAGTAAAGGTGCTTCTCTTGCTTCAGAAAACTCTCCATTTTGGATTGTCACATTTTGGAGATCTTTTGAAGGTAGAACCTTCGATCTATGTATGTCTAGGAGGTTAAGTGCTTAACTAATGAGATTTCTATGGTATCTTAGGTAGTTCTACTAATTTAGCTGTATTTCATTTAGCTTGTTCTAAAAAATGAGACAACATTTTAAGATGTAATCTCTCATTTGGTCTCATACGCCAATTTGGCCTCTTGAAAGATAACATATACTTCTTTCTTTCTTGGGCGGGAGGGTGGTGGGGTTTACTATGTTGGGACCATAGATAAAGATTCTATTTTGGTGGGTTACCTAAATGTTCCTTTGTTGGTATCAATTTCTGAGTTTCATAGCAGTGTGAAAATTATGCAAAGGTAGTTTTCTAAGTAAATGCTTCCATAATGCCACAGCATGCGAGCAAAGTGGAAAATGATGCCAAAGTTAATATACCTCTTGGGAACGGCAAGGTAAATAGTTCATATATATATATATATATCCTTTTCGCAACTAGTGTTTCCCCATGCTTTGTGGATCATGTATTTCTCTTTGGTTTATTCACATTTTCAAGGATCTAGACCGAAAAGAGAGAGAACTAGAAGCTAAAGAAGCTGAGCTAAAACGGAGAGAGCAGGTATGTTTCTGCCTACAAATCAAATACATATGTAGTTGAAGCTCTATTACTATGTCAAAGAGAATGGACAGAATATTTTCAGTAAGTCATTAACGATATCTCCTCTCTCAGGATCTAAAAAGAAGAGAGGAAGCTGCTGCTAAAGGCAAGGCAATGCTTGGTCTTCTTGACTAGAGCAATTTTTTATGGTATTTCATGAGTGGTTTTCAAAAATCTACATTATTTTCTTGTCTGCAGCGGGAGTGCTTATAGAGGACAGAAATTGGCCGCCATTTTTTCCCATCATTCACCATGACATTTCAAGGGATATCCCTGTTTATGCCCAACGGATACAGTACACCGCATTTGCAAGTTGGCTAGGTATATTTTTTCCTGAACTCTGATTTATTCAGTTCCGTTTACACTGAACGACTTGTGCTCTTAGATATCTACTACATTCATAGGTGGCTCCTAGGACATCTATTACAAACTTGCCCATGAATACTAGAGAAAACATATTCTAAGAACACAAACTATTTCAAGAATGCCCTCTATTCAGCTCTTAATTTTATGAAACCAACTCAGTATTTGCCAGTGGAAAAGTGCTCTTCTTATTAACAATTTTCTAGCATCTATGTTTGTACTTGTAGATAGGTTATGTATACATAACATGTTTAATATTCATTATCTTCTAGGGCATTACAAAGGTGGGAGCCTAAATAAATGATTTAAACATGTAGCAATTTTCTTCTGAGCTAATTGTCTATTGCATTAATGAGATACACTTAAGCATACACTTTGTTTTTCACTGAGTGACTTTATTTCCGGGTATGCAACACGTTCAATCCAATATAGATATAGTTTCATTTTGGATCTTGATTTATTGTCATTACTTCTTGCAATTTATTTTAGATTTGGATGGGAAAATGTAATATATACATCATTACAAGAATGATTACAACGTGGATTAGACAATATATTATTAGCAATTATAGGCTTCTGTGATATGATCTAAGCCAAGGACTTTAAGATGGGAATCTTCTAAGTAAAGCAATTGTCGATGTTCAAACTTCATGTACATCTCTAACTTGGTCATCCATAATGAGTTGCAAGAGCCAAGATCACTTCAAGCTGGTGGAGTAAAGGCCTCATGAAAATTTCGTACAAAGCTGTGAAGCATAACCCTCACCTCAATAAAAAGTTGAACTTTTTCCAATGTTAAGGATTGATTTCAAAGTGTCATTTTGCTGAACATACCTGGCCTATTTGTATGCATGGAATCTAAAGCTCATGAGCCAGAACCGATTGATTCCGTTGATGAGCGTAGTTTGAATCTTATTTAGTAAAAACCTGTCAGAACAAATGAATTTTAAATGTGATGGATACATCTAAAATTGTGTTTGAAAGAAACCTGCTGTTGCCTTTGAAACCAGTTTTTGGAACTTCACACTTGCTAATAAGACACCAATCAGACTGCCGATTTAGTTAAAATCTAACCTTCAGAGAAATAATGAAGCCTTCTTACGATTTTAGATTGGTTAAACTATCAAGCCGTCAATCTAGGTAAAGCTTTGCTTTGAGAAATATCTTTCACTAAAGGATAAAACCGCAAGATTTTAGACTAATTAAACTTAATTGGTATGTGAAGGAGGGTATGTTTATCTTGAACAAGGAAATTGACGTTGAAACCCTCATTTACATTATGGAAACATAACACATATAGTACTAATTCCAACTGTATTTCTCCCTTGTATATTTATCTCCTTTCAGATAGAGAAGATTCAATTGGAAGGATTGTTCTCTAAGCATTGCTTTATGCAACAGAAACCTGTAGACATCTATTGGATAAGGCTATGTGGTAGCTACTAAGCATCCCCAGCTCCAAAGCACTGTTCACTGACCATAGCAGTTCTTCAGAGCCTGAAATCTGAATTTTGAGTGCTACATAGAATGGAGATTTACTTGTGTCAAATTGTAATGTGTCAAGACTTGCTCATACTGGCAAGTCACTACCTCTGAAAAATTTATCTTAATTTCTAACCGACTAACTTATAACTCTAAAGGGGTCCATTGTCTAGTCGTCGTTTGAGCATTTATTTTCATTGCCCATCCCTATGAGATCAAAATTAGAAACACCAAAAGTTACCAAGTTTTCTGGTGCAAATGCTTTCCAGTACGTTACAGTTTATAAAATATCTGATGAAATTTTAACTTCAAAACTTTCTCATTTCCATTTTTTACATGATTTTCTTTTTCCCAGATTATATGCTACATTTGCAGAGAGTATCTTTTTTCATGATGGTTCTTACTTTGTTTTTATGCTAATTTATGGCTTTCTGGGATACAAAACCAATGCTTGTTGAGTCCTTCACAGTTGATATATGGACTCATTTAGGCAGGTTCTTCGTTAACAACTTGTTGCCATTCGTTTTTCTCTCTCTATATTGATGGAATAGATACTGCTCCTTACGTTTTGCCAGTTGTATTTTCTCTCAGATTGAACTGGTCATGTGAGTTATATAAGATCCTATTATTTTTGTTTTTCCAGTAACACAGGCCTCTAAATTGGTTTGCTATTTTTCGTAGAGCTAGCTTTTTGTTGTTAAAGAGTGATTGATATGATGGCAGCTATACTAAGTCAGCTAATTTTTTCGTCACAATCATATAGCAATGTCTCATTCCCCTTGCAGGAATCTCGATCTGTTTAATATGGAATCTTGTAGCTGTTACAGCAACTTGGATTGTTGTTCACCATGATGGTAAACAGCATTTCTATTCTTTGTTGAAAGTAAAACTTTATTTCTATGTTGGAAAAGATTTTCTGTACCAACTAGAACTTAATATATACTCCTATCTTAGACCTGTGCAAGTACCATTTTATCAAGGACTCTATATCTAGACATCCATAGGGATTGCCTACATATGGCTTGGAGTAGAAATATCCTTGAAATTCTTCTAAGGACTGCTATCTATGTTGTAGGAGTAAAGCTGTGGCTCCTTGCAGTTATTTATGCACTTGCAGGCATTCCTGGCTCATATACCTTGTGGTATAAGCCTCTTTATCGAGCAATGAGGTAGAAAAAGAATTGCTGTAATTTGATTTTGTCATTCCTGCATAAAAATCAAGTGTTCTATAGATTTGATAGACAATTCCACCATTCCCAGGAACGAGAGCGCATTGAGGTTTGGGTGGTTTTTCTTGTTTTATCTAGTAAGTTCTCTATGCTATCTTTCTTTGTTTTGCGTCAGTAATATGACAGATCATTTTCAGTCCAACTGGCTTTGTTTTTCATAGTTACACCTGCTCTTCACAATCTTTGCAGCAGTAGCACCCCCCATTGTCTTCAAGGGAAAGTCTTTAGCGTAAGTCCAGGTCAAGTTGATGCAATTTTACAGTCAGCCATTGCAGCCAATAGTTATTAGCATCTCTAATCAATGAATTATGATTTTTTATTTTTGGATCCCAGTGGAATCCTCGCAGCTGTTGATTTGTTCTCAAGCTCGACTCTTGTTGGTGTAAGTAATAGAATGCGAAAATGACAATCTATAGAACTGTCAAGTCTGATAACATTTTGCGATTGCCAGATATTTTACTTCGTGGGCTTTGCATGCTTTTGCTTGGAGGCATTACTTAGCTTGTGGGTCTTGAAGGTATAAAGTCTCATCTATTTTAGCAGTTTTTACCTGAATATGAATATTTGTTAGCATGTAGTAATATTGGTCTTTTAAATGGCTGTTTACAGCAAGTATATATGTACTTCCGGGGTTCTGGAAACGCTGCTGCGATGAAGCAAAATGCCACGAGAGCGAATGTGAACTCAGTGTAGAATTCATGTCTCCCTTCATATGGAAATGTGGTTTCCAGTCATGTTGTGTTAATATTTGAGGCACTTCGTTGTTCACCATTTTTATAAGCTTGAGGAAGGCTTGTGTTAATAGGCTTGTATGTAGTTTTTTCTCTTTTACTAATTTGATTACTTCTGACCAGAAACTAGTCATTTAATTCTGAATTATTTTGGAGGTGTTACGAAATAAACTATGAAGGATTGAATAGCGTTACTGCAACAGGATGTGTTATTTTAGGTTAAATACATAAATATAGTCTGTTCTGCAAAGTTGCATGGTCTACCTAGTGCTCGAGCTAGTCACATTTGTGATTGTGGTGTTTTTGCTTCAATTGGTCGGTGTAATTATTTTTGAAGAGTTGAATGGTTTACATTAAGAAGTCAGAATGCTTCATAATTAAGTGACAAGAGAGGATGTGACTTCACATTCATGACAGCATTTTGAAAAGAGCACCGAGTTCATGAAAGGTGGAAATGTCTGAATTGACACGTGTCATTGGGATCACATTTGTTGATGTGGCTTCACATTCATGACAGCGTTTTGAAATTAGCACTAAGTTCATGAAAAGGTGGAAATGTCTGAATTGACACGTCATTGGGACTCTTAGATGATGCAACTTCAAACCATGCCTTGTTTTGTGTTATCGTATTGTTGCTTAGCAAGCAGGATTTTTTCTTAATGTTTTGAATGAGTGTGAAAATGCTTGGCATGTTTAGTAGCTATGCTGTTTCAGTGGTCGCCTTTTGAGGTTCGCTAAGTTGATACAAAATTTGATGATCTTTTTTATTTGCTCGATGATACAGAATTTGTGGTGCTTAATCCTTGTAATACTATTTTAAGATGGTAGTTGATAATTGTTAAATTGTCCATTTGTCAAGACTCTGATGATGCAGATTGAAACCATGTTTCCTTTTTGAAAAAGAATAACTTGGGACAAAAATGCTACAACTCAATATTACAACAGTCCCAAAATTGGAACAAAACCAAAAAATGAGTCAGGACAAGTCGGGACGAATTGTGACAAGTTAGAACTCCAAAACTGAGCGAGACGGAGAGAGCCATATTAGGCCAAAACTGGAATGATCAAAATGAGGGAATGATCCTCATATTAGGCCAAAAGTGGTTGTTGGGAAGAGTTGTTTGGTGGGTAGCTGTTCCGTAGTCTCAAGTGACTAAAGTAACTACTTGTTGGGACCTAATTGAGATAGACCATGGTGGCGCCCCTTTTGGGGTTGGGGCTTGGCCCGTTTGTCCCATTCGGTTTTGGGAATCTGTCCCAATTGGGACAGAATGAGGACACCACATTCACCTGGGTCCTCTCGACCTCAAGTCTTCTCTAGCTCACAAAATTGTCTCAAACACTCTGATGTTTTGGCCCTCCGTCTTCAGTTTCTTGGGCCACTATTGACCCTCCGTTCTTTATCCCTTCTAGGTGGTTCATTCTTCTTCACTTCTTCCTCAACCACCTTGGTTGAGTGCACCTTTGTCTCAATCTCTTGCTCTAAGCCCTCCGTGGACTTTCTTCTATCTTCACGCTTTGTCGCCCATCTTCGTTGGGCACACCTTTCTTGAACCGTCTCGGTCCTTAGCTCCGTGGTGCTTCAAGGGAGTCCCTCCACTTTCACCTCTCGTTCAACCACCTCAATCTTGAGTTCTTGTTCTAAGGCGTTTCAAGGTTCTTCCTCTGTTGTTAGGACTTGGTCCTTCCACCTTGATATAGCAAACACCTTCACAAAAGAAGCCTTGACTCGAACTTTGGTGTCCAACTCCTTTCCTTCTTCTTCATCAAGTCCTACTTGAGCTCTGGCCACTTGAGGGGAACCCCTTTCTTAGTTAGGGCTATAGCAAACACCTTCACAAAAGAAGCCTTGACTCGAACTTTGGTGTCCAACTCCTTTCCTTCTTCTTCATCAAGTCCTACTTGAGCTCTGGCCACTTGAGGGGAACCCCTTTCTTAGTTAGGGCACTCCAAAGTGGTCCTCCACACTTGAAGCAACCCCATCCAACTTGGGATGTCCATTGCATGTTGCTTCCCACCAAGGTAGGAACTCATTCCCTCGCCTTGCTTGGCTCCTCATTCCTTGGTTGCTAGCAATTTCGCGGTTTCCCCTTTCTCCATAGATTCTTGCTTTTGTTGGGTAGCCTCCCAAATCACTCAGGCGCCGTTACTTGTACCGCCTCCTCTAGGCTTGCCATTCCATCTTCTCTACCTCCTTCCTAACCGAACGCAGAAACTAATACAAAAAACCAAAGCAACGTATCAAAATCTACCACGTTAGATAATTGCAACTTTAATTTTCTATACTTTGGAAAAATAAGTCTTTGAGTTTAAGCTCTCCATTCATCCTTCAGTCTCATCGGCTCATTTCGTGGGAGGAAGTACACCTCCACCATTTGCTTGAAATTGTCCAGGGTGCCTTTGAAAGGGCTCCTCCACTCGACAAGAAGGTACAAGTTATAAGCGGTGTCCATGAGGTACCAACTTGCAACGTCCACCCTTACTCGTGGGTTCACATGACATTGGTCCAAAATTCAAATAATGCCTCCCATGTGAGGGATCCACCTATTCACCCTTGTCCCTTATGTACTCCCTTTGGGGGGACTCTTTGTTTTTGATAATGATAACTATCATTGGGGAAGAAAATCACCACCATAACGAACTTACAATGAATTTTAAGTATCCACACCACCAAGTTCTAACTTACAAGGAGGATTTGTTAGGGATACAAATACTTAGATCTAGCTCCCAAACTACAGACCAATTAAGACTTCATGTGAAAGGTTACTACTTGAGGACATTATAATGATTAAATTGAAGCTTTGTAGTGACACTAATGATGAGATAAAAGTGTTGAGTTGGTGCTCCAAGATATGTTGGAAGCAAACAATGTTGTGTCTTCGAAGTAGATCGTGTAAGGTTGGCCAATGGAGACCAGAAGGTCATGTGTTCAACCACAACACTCCACAGTGGCATCTACAACGTAGTAGAGAGATGAGAAAATTAGGTTTCGAACCCAACACATAATGCTTGACGCTCTAAAAACTTACCATGAAAGTAAACTAAATTATGAAAACGACGCTATTTTCGAGCTCATGTGACATGAGGGATGTGTCTTATGGAGTGGCACGTGTGCAAATGATCTCTCCTAGCTACTAGAGATGGTCGATAGCATATAAACTGATATGTTTACAGTTGGAGATAAACCAGAAAAGATTGATTTCAAGACACAAACACAAATGAGCATACACAGATTTACGTGAAAACCCCAGAATCTAGGGAAAAACCACGGAGCAAAACAATTTCCACTATGAGACAGGGAATCCAAAGCATATAAAAGATAGAACCTGTTTAGGTATGGATGTACTCCCTGGTTGTTGTCTGAAACCACAGTTTCAGCCGAGTCCACCAAGCCCTAACTTGTTTGTATCTACCTCTTTCGAAGCTCTCAGGACTTCTCTGCACTAACCCTCTTTCTTTTGCTTCCTCTCACGCTTAGCCACAACACTGTGTCTCTCACACAACCCACACCGTTTTAGCTCTCTCACGCGCTCTCCTATCTATGTCTCACTCACGCTCTCTGTTCTTCTCACTCGGCTTTGGTCATGATACTCAGAGTTCTACTCTCGTGCTCGTTCTCTATTCTATTCTCTCATAGTCTCAGCTATGCGCTCACTAATCTTTGCTTCACTTACGCATGCAGGTAACACATAACATGAAATCCTAACTCAATATGTATCTATCTATATATATATGTTAATAATTAGAAGATTAAGTAAGGGTTAATTAGTATCTAATTATGTAAATATTTAATCACATGTGTGATTAAGTTGTGGAAGAATATGTGATATGTGTGTGAGAGGAAGAGAGAGAGGAAGTTACACTTATCAATAGTAAATGGGGGATGATTAACGAGTGTAGCACAAAGAACTCTTATATTAAAAAGGCATTGTCAAGTTACAAAAATACCCACAATGAGGTATATATTCATCTCAGGTGTAAGGGTGTAGATGTGTGAGGAGAATATAAGTACAAGGGTGTATGTCCTTCATTAAATGAACTCAATAATGGGGAATCTAGAGATTTCCCACTAGGAACAAATCCTTTATTATGAACATCCAAAATAGATTCTATTTATGTAACTACTAAGTTACATGGTTGACCTAAACGACTAGACTTAGTTGAGCTTGATATCTCAACATGCCCCCTCCAGCTCAAGTATGAGGCGTCCTACATTCGATTTTGCTTTTGACATTGTCCGGCTTTGCAGTTTCGACTTCTGTCAAGTCGGTAGTTCTCGGTTTTCGATTTTCGATTTTCGACAGTTCCTCCCCCTCAAGAATTTGATGATGGCTTAGTGCGGTAATCGGCCGAAGGCCGAGTGCAGTCGAAAATTGGTGGATCTTGTCGGCTCCTAAAGCCTTGGTAAAGATATCGGCCGTCTGTCGATCAATATCGACATGTTGGAGGTCGATGTCTCCCACGACGATGCACTCCCGAATGTAGTGATAATGAACCTCGATGTGTTTCGTTCGGGCATGGAAGACTGGATTTCGGGCTAGTTGTATGCTACTTTGATTGTCGTAGTAGATACGTATTGACTTGTCGAGTGATTCATTGAAGTCCTTTAGTGGCGCTTCAACCAAATTGCTTTGCAGGTGGCTAAGGCCGCCCCCCTGTATTCCGCTTCTATGACAATGCAACGATTGGTTTCTTTTTGTTGCTCCACAAAATCTCTCCGCTTCCTAGTGAGAAGACGAAACCGGGTGTCGAACATCGATTGGATACATTACCGGCCAAGTCGGTGTTGGTGTATCATTCTGGCCGAATAGTCGCTCATTCCTTGTAGAAAATTCCCTAATCTATGGTTCCACTAATGTACCATAAAACTCGCTTAGCACAATGCAAATTTGTGTCGCACGGTGTTTGCATAAACTGGCTAAGGAGCCCGACTGGATAGCTCAAATCGAGTCGAATAATAGTTAGATAGATGAGACTCCCGATAATTTGCACACAGACTCCCGATAATTTGATGATATTGAGTTGGCTCACATGGTGTTCCGAAGTCTGTGTGCAACTTTAGGTTGTGATCTAGGGGAGTCGAAATTGGCCTGGGGTCAGTCATACTGAACTTGAACAAGAGATTGAGGATGTAGTGGCGTTGGGAGAGCATTATGTCGTCGTCGGTTCGGATGACCTTGATTCCCAGAAAGTAATGAAGTTTGTTCATGTCTTTCATCTTGAACTTCCTAGAGAGGAGCATCTTGACTTTGTTGATGTCGGCAAGATGTTCACCACCGATCACTAAGTCATTGACATATATAATGATGAAGATCATACCATTGGCATTGTTTCGAATGAACAATGAGTTGTCAAATTTAGACATGCGAAAACCGATTTGGTGTAGGGATTGTGTTATTTTTGAATGGTAGACCCTTGGAGCCTTCTTGAGGCCATAGAGGGGCTTCTTGAGTCGGCATGCGACATTCAAATGTGATTTCGATTTGTAGTCGGGTGGTTGTATCATGTACACCTCCTCCTCCAGGTCGCCTTGGAGGAACAAATTTTTCACATCCATTTGGTGGAGGTGCCACCCTTTTGCTGCCGCGAGTGCCAGGACTGTTTGAATCGTGGTCATCTTTGCCATTGGGGCAAATGTTTCTTTGTAGTTGATGCCATGGGTTTGAGCATACCCCTTAGCGATAAGTTGGGCTTTGTATCAGTTGATGGAGTCGTCGGCATTGTGTTTGATCTTGACAATCCATCGACAACTGATCTCTTTCTTGTGCGGTGTTGGTGCTAGAAGATCCCAAGTGTCATTGTCGACTAGTGCTTGCATTTCTTCGTCCATGGCTTCAATGCCTTCTTTACACCAGGGGTTTGCATAATGGGCAGTCCGAACTCACTATCTAGAGAGCGAGCTGACACATCTGAATCTCTTTCGTCTAGATGATTGACTTCGTATTCGGGCATATCACCTTTGCCTTTGTCCAAGCTAGCCATTGGTAAATGTATGCTTTCGGTGCTTGGAGGCTATTGTGGTCCGCTCATCATGGTTGAGCTTGGACTTCCCAATGGTATAGGCCGTGGCCACATGTCATCATCTGAGTTGATGTCCAACTCTTCCTCAGTCGGTCCGGATGGAGCCAACTTGGGCTTATACCAAGATGCCGATTCGTCGAAAACATCCCAACTTACTCGAACCCAAGCCCATGCCCAAGTGCTCGCCCAAGAATCCCAAGACCAAGACCACGAACACGACCATGAACAAGAACAAGACTCCTCCTCCTCAGATTTGACTTCCTCCCCACCCCGGGGCCGCTGCAACCGTCACTTACTTACAACCACCACCACCACATAGATTGGTGGCATATATCATATCATCATCATCATTAGCGCCCCCATGAATTCATCATCTGCTCACCATCAATTCATCATACCCCTCCTCCTCATCTCTGTCAATACTTAATTAATTACTTGATCCATTTTTATTATTACTACTACTACTTCTACTACTATCTCATCGTCATCCACCACTATACATGTACATCATACATGCACACATACATATGACTAACATACATACATACAAATATATATATATATATATATATATATATATATATATATATATATACACACACACACACACACTACCACTTCCATGTTGTTGCCATATTTCTCCTTGAACCTCGCATTGTAGTTCCTTCCATGATTTAATATGAATGCACATATTATTATCGTTTGTGAAATTCAAAATTTATAGTTGAATATGTCCCTCCTATGGGAGCAGGCGACTGGTCGGGTCGAGTGCCGACAATCGAAGACATGAAGAGTCGGCTGGGGGAGTCGACAGTAGGAGAGTCCCCGTTGAAGACACGACTAACTAGTTGGGCTGACCGGATGGTTGAAGATAAGGCCGACTGGACAATCGACATTGGAGTCGACTGAATAACTATTATTGTTATAATAGGAATGACAGTAGTAGTGGCTACATTTGTAAATATCCCATATAGTGTATAAGTATAAATACACTTAGGGCAAACATAGTGCGTGTTGAACAGAATAATTGTGAGCCTCTGTTGTATAGTGCGACAAAGACGAGAGAGAGAGTGTGAGAGACAGAGAGCGGCAACAAAGTTCAACGAACTTGCTAAGAACCCTAAGCGGGTTATCTTCTACGTGTATCAGAGAAGATTGTAACCGTTTTCTGTATTCTCTTGTATAGTGGATCTCTGATTTCTCCCGTGGTATTCCCCATTTTAGGGTTTCCACATTAAACACTATGTATCGTGCATTTGATGTTTTATTTCGTACTATTGTGTATCTTCTAGTTGAACCCTCCTATGAATCTCAGGGTTTGGAAACCCTACAAATTGGTATTAGAGCAGAAGGTGAAGAGATGGAAGGAGGTGTGAGTGGCTTCCCAAGCATGATGATTCTACACTCTTAGAACTATATAGATTGGAAGATAAAGATGGAGGACCTTCTCATAGTCAAAGACCTGTACAAGCCAATCGACAAAGTAGAAATACCCTAAATGGGAAAAACCACGAGAGCCCACAGACTCCAACTATCACTATGAGAGGAGGAATACAATGTGAGACTGAAAGGCAACGACCTCAAGCTCTATGTCTTTGCCAAACTGGCAGTTACAATAGAAAACTAGTTATGTATCTCTCTCTCTCTCTCTCTCTGTATACAATAATATACTACACCTAACAATAACCACCTCACTTCAGTACATAAAGTGATTGCCCTAAGTCATATTTATACTTATATGAATTTTGGGCTATTTACAAATATAGCCTCAATGGGCTCACTATGAAACATATTTACACATATGTCTTTGGATCCGGTTTGCACCGGATCCATCCAGATTCACTCAATCCGGTTTCCGGGTCTCATCCGGAACCCTTCCGGATCCGGTTCCTTCATCTAGCTCGTCCGGTTCTCATCCGGATCCCATCCGGAGGGACCAAATTCCCAACAAACTCCCCCTTCAAGTTGGGGTTTACCGAAGCCAAACTGGAGGCACTTACTCGAGGTGCCTTTCAAATACCGGTGTCACGAAGTTTCGTGCACGTGTGTTACTTGGGCAGGACCACAGGGGTCTTGGACTAGGGAGTACTCAAGGGATAGAGAAGACCCGAGGTTTGCTTTACGACAATACTACTTCCCGACCCCTTCCCGAGCAAGGTCTCATTGTCCTTTTGTTTTGTGAGGCCGGTGGCTCTCGTTGATCATGACTCGTCGACCTTCCGAGATCACTGCATGAGCCAAGTGACCAAAGCGAAGTTTCGTGCACGTGTGTTACTTGGGCAGGACCACGGGGGTCTTGGACTAGGGAGTACTCAAGGGATAGAGAAGACCCGAGGTTTGCTTTACGACAATACTACTTCCCGACCCCTTCCCGAGCAAGGTCTCGTGGTCCTTTTGTTTTGTGAGGCCGGTGGCTCTCGTTGATCACGACTCGTCGACCTTCCGAGATCACTGCATGAGCCAAGTGACCAAATGGGTACAAGCAAGATGAGCACGCAACATGAACGCACAAGGGGACGATAACACAAACACGAATGTTCGTACGTCTTTATGAGGAGGAGAGGTGCATGGGCACGCCCGAACGCTCCCTTGTCACGAGACGACCGAACGTACAAGGAAGACACAAACACACGCAGAAAATGCTCGTATGCCTTTATGAGGAGGAGAGGTGCATGGGCAAGCCCGAAACAGTCCCTCGTCATGAGACGGCCGAACGTACAAGGAAGACGCAAACACGCACAAAATGCTCGTACGTCTTTATGAGGAGGAGAGGTGCATGGGCACGCCCGAAACACACCCTCGTCACAAGGCGACCGAACGTACAAGGAAGACACAAATGCTCGTACGCCTTTATGAGGAGGAGACGTGCATGGGCAAGCCCGAACGGTCCCCTCGTCACAAGACGGCTGAATGTACAAGGAAGACACAAACACACACACAAATGCTCGTACGCCTTTATCAGGAGGAGAGGTGCATGGGCAAGCCCGAACGGTCCCCTCGTCACAAGACGACCGAACGTACAAGAAAGACACAAACACACGCACAAAATGCTCGTACGCCTTTATGAGGAGGAGAGGTGCATGGGCAAGCCCGAACCGTCCCCTCGTCACAGGACGACCGAACGTACAAGGAAGACACGAATAAAGAAAGAAGGAGAGAAAGAAACACGAATGATATCGACCAAAGAGATAAATACGTGTTCGATTCCAACACAAGAGGACCCTTTATAAAATAGGGTTTTGTTTACAATGGAAACTTATAGTTAACCACAAGCTCAATTAAAACATAAATATTAAATGCCCTTAGAGACAAAAGCAAATCCGAACACGGCGAAGATGAACACACGAGCACCACCAAAATGCTAATCCCAACGAACCACTACCACCCGAACGGCGAGCACACGGGCTTGCAACGACGAACGGGGAGGAGCAACGTCGAACCAATGAAGCTTGGGCTCACGAGCACTTCAAGTGCCGACGTGAAGAAGACGAGCACGTGGCGATGAGGGAATGAAGGGGTATGAGATGAAGAGAAGTGGTGAATAAGAAGATGAAGAGCTTCGAAGGAAAATTGGCGATAGTCTCCTCCCAAAACGTTGTCGTAGTGTAATTCGTACACTACGTGAAAAATTACATTTTTGGTCTCTCCGGATAGGACATGGAGTACCCGGTGAGAACCGGAAGAAGGAACCGGTAAGGACTGAAACCGGCAAGGAGACCCGGCAAGAGCCGGATGAAGAAGGCCGGTGAGAGTCGGTGAGAAACGGACGAAGAGATCGGTAAGGAGGTCCCGGTAAGAACCGGACAAAGAAAACTATCAAGCACCGGATGAAGTAGAACCGGAAAGAGCCGGATGAAAAAGGCCAGTGAGAGTCTCACCGGATGAAGAGATGTATTTGTAAATAGAAGAAAGTATTAAAAATATATATATTACATGCATAGGGCAAGATTCGAACCTTGCACCTCCATGTTAATAATGTTAAGCTTTATCATTATAGTAGGGTATTATGAATTTTAAAGTTATACTAAACTTTATTCCATGTAAAATTTCCTGACATGCATGGTACAAAAGTTATTCATGCATAGACACTCAAGTTAAAAAGAAAAGATGAGATAGAAAACTAATCATGCACATGCAGTGTGCATGAAAACTAAAGATAGAAAAAGCATGATGCTTGCTTGTGATAAACTTAGACTCTTCCAACACTATATAAGGAAGAGAGAAAGATGTATAGAGGTTGTTGATTATTTTACAAGGGTTGATTAATATAAGATAATCGTGGGATTCACGAATTTGCTAACTATTCTCTCTTAATTTAATTACTCACTAATACACTATACTCGTGGGATTCACGAGGTTTTCATATCTTTCTTTCTTACAATATATTTCATATTCTTAATTGCCTTAGAATTTTCTTTCCTCCTAGTCCAAAACCTCAGCGGTTCCCACCCAACTCACACAATGATCCGGAGCCGTAAGGCATGACACAAGTGGTGAACCCGACGTGAACACGGGTGGCAAGGAGATGGAAAATCAACCGGAGGCTAACAACATGATGATGATGTTTGAGCGGATGCTTCAGGAACAACGTGCGATGTCGGAGATAGCGGCGGCAGTAGAGCGGCTCGTGCAACGGATCGGGCAATTCAACGGAAAGGACGTATCACGCTATCTTCGGGACTATAAGGTGGAAATGCTACGGTGCGGGATTTCGGAAGGACTGCAAGTGGCATCCTTCAACTGGGTGGCTACCGATGGGCTTCAAGCAAGTATCCACGGGCTACGACAACAAAATCCGACGTGGGAAGCGTTTGAAGAGGCGCTAAAGACCACGTTCGCTATCGAGGACTCCTCCAAGGCAACGCGGAGAGGATTCGAGGATTGGGTAGAAACGCCGGACAAGGGGATGAAGGTCCTCGATGTGTTTTCGGCATTCGGAAGTCGGTTCGGGAGGTTGTCTGCGAGAGATCAAGCTATCCTCGCACCGGACAAAGTTATCATGTTCTTACGACGTCCGGGACCGGAAGGATCTTGGAGTGCTTCTAGAGGACACGAATACCGAGAGTGGCCTCACCGAAACATGGGAAAGCGTGCGGGATATCGTCGCGCGATACACAAAGAGGGGGCAATGGCTTGCCAACGAAGAAAAGAGGGTTTCGGAACCGATTCCGAAACCGAGATCCGGATCGGAAGACCATCAACCGCGGGCTCGGGAAGCTACGACTGAGAAGGGAATCGATGCAACTACGGTGGAGCAATTGTTTATGGGTGGGGGGTGGAGCCAAGATCGGTTCCACCCCCCTCCCAAGGGGGTTCGAGTGTGAGAGGAGAGAGGGAGAGATGAGATGCACAGAGAGAACGAATGAGAGAGAGAGAGAGAGAATCAAGACAGACACAGTTTGTGGGTAACTTCAATATTCCATATTTTCATGCCCCATGAGTGAGGATTTATATAAGATCCTTACAAAAAGCCGAATGGACGTAGGTACACCTACTTACCTCACCTAACACTCACACACTCACACATTCACATTTCATATTCCACATTACACCTTTCACATTACACTTAACCCTCCTGTATACCTATATGGGTAACACCTGGCACGCCCGTGGGACAGTGCTTTGCACGTCGATCCCACAAAGCCCATGCGAAAAAATTATTGACCGGAAATTTCAACGATCTTCTCTCGACGGTCAGAAATCCCTCGACCGGAACACTTCTCGATGATCGATAACTTCGATCAGAGCTGGCTTGACACGAACCTTCTCGTTCTGTCAGCATAACGCACGATTGGATCATACACCAATCGGCTCGTCCATTGTGATAAAGTCATTAAGGGTTTAAAAAGATTGTGGGTGTATATATATATGTATTTCTACATTATTGGGAGTGGTAGTCAGTTTTGAGCCATTCGGTTTCCGAACTTCTATGTCGTAGCCTCAATTTTTGAAATTTTAATAGCTACCCTTATGTTTTTTGTTTTTAACTTTCTTCAGTTTGGTTTTTGAAATTTTCCATCGTGCCCTCAAACTTCTGAAATTCTCGGTGATGCCCTTCCCTTTCTCTTCTTCTTTTTAGTTTTCGGTTTCTTCATTCTTTGCTCTTTGCTCTTCTTTCTTCTCCTTCTCTTCCATCTCTGTTGCGACAGAAACAATGCTTTGTCTTCTTCTTCTTCCTTTCTTCCTTAGTTTTCTTGGTTCAGTCATCTCCTGCTCCATCCGGGCTGTCTCAATGTCCCCCTGAATAAGGACTCACCCACCTTCTTGAAATTAATAAAGTAGGTAGGATTAACCATAGTTTAGCCACCGATTAGCTACACCTACACCACCCACCTAGGCACCCACAAATTTAGGAGCACCCCTCGCCACCACTCATTTAGTACCTATTTAAGCACATGCAAAGCACTAGATGCACCCCACTCACCTTCAGGACTCGTGGCGCTAGTCACTTATTATGGCACCCATGACTCAGAATCTTCAGGATTCGCTTCGGGCACAAAAACCTAGGAGTAAGTTACTAAAACCGTTTCCAAAACTCAGCACAGACACAGAAGTTCATTATCGCTCCCAATCTCCATCGCTCTCAAGCTCAGAAGCCCCTTCTCGCTCTCATCGCTCTAAACGTTCTTGCTCTCATAGCCCCTCTGCTGAACTTCCCCTTCCTGTTGTTCCTTCTCTGTCTCGCCCTGGCCTCATCACTCTTCTTCACTCTTCCACACAGTCAAACCCCGTTTACATCTCCACCATGCCTCTTACCGCTTCAACAGAAACCCGCGCCTGGCTCCAGGAACGAGGAATTGGCGGTTACCTGAAGATCAACGATGCCCCCCCGCACCCAGATGCCCAAGGAGTGGCTAAACATATTTGTCCCGAAGCCATCACTAACAACATGCTTCGGGCTGTTTTGGACCTGCAACGGGGAGGGGACCATGAGGTCGACATACCCCCAGCATCGAAGCTGAAAGAGTACTTCGGTGAGTACTCAGCCTCAGGGAAGGCATATCGCACGTATGGCGGTCCCAACAGAGCTTTCGGGGAGATTGCTCGTATATTGATGGAGTATGCGTTCGTGCATACGAACCCGACGAGCATGCCGCAGAACAAGGCAGCCATCATCATCAGCGCGTATGAAGGAAACAGAGTCGATTGGGGAATCATCACAGGCGAAGGACTCCGCGCCGCCTTAGCCTCATTCCAGTCCGGTAAGAAGATGTTGTCTGTTCTTACCCACTTTTTGATGGTTCTATATCCACCCTCTTCTCTTCCTTCCCCTCGCACACTCACGTCCCCACCACCACCACGAAGGCAGAGAGAGAAATTCGTTGCCATCAACCACGAAGCATGGGAGGAGCCCACATCGCCTTCACCTCTTGCCGCCGACCAAAACCCCGCATTTGCACCACCACCCACCCAACCCCAACAAAAAAGGGCAGTTTCCGAGACCTGCCAAGAATGGGAGGAGGAGATAGTAATATATCTGATTTGTGACCATTTTGCTCCATGTGTCTGTGCTTTGGTTCATACCTATGATTTCCGCACCGCCCACGCCTATCAAGATCTCGCTAGTGTTTTATCTCTGATCATTTTCTCCCTCACGACGCCTATGTTACGAGCCTTCACGTACCACGCCCTTGAATACCGATAGCTGAAGATCTATCGAAGGTGTTCACCCAAAGGAACGGGTAACAACAATTGTTGAAGGAGATGGAGAATCTAAAAATCACGATGGTGAAGAAGTCGGATGACCGTCCCACAAGTTCCAAGTATATGGACCGTCGATGCATATGGTGCGATAGCACCGAACATGATCGGAGAGATTGCGACGAGCACAAGGAGGCGTTACGACGGGATCTTATCTACTACAAGGGAAATCAGATTCATTCAATGGATTCTCGGAAGCCACTTCGACCAAACTTCCGAAAAGGCGGCATGAAGAAGGTCCTAGAGGAGGAGATCGCAGCGAAAGACAATTATGCGACAACCGCGGGAATACGTGTCGGGGAGTCATCGGGAGCAAAGGTGTCTTTTTGGCCGGAAGTGCTAGAAAACACCGAGAAAACCGACTCTAACGAGATCCGAAGCACCGCGGAAGGCATCCGGGAAGCTACGGGATGGGAGTGCCCCGTCGATAAGAATAGCGTGTTTGCTTTATGCCAATTGCATGAAGTGTATGTAGATGAGAAGCGACGATGCACGGATGAGGTGGCTAGTCCATTGAAGACACCGGAAAGCTGGAACTCCGGAGGTAAGGGAAAAGAAAAGATGATTCTGGCATTTAAGCTCACCTCGGACATTGAACAACAAACGGACTTGAAAAAGGTGTTCGAGGAGAGAATCCTCGATAGCCGGGTAGATTTTTTGCTTCGAGAATTACTTGGAATAGCGAAGAAGGAGTTCCACGATCTTCTTGTGGATCTCGTGAAGAGAAAAAGGCAAAATATGGAGGAGAACGCTCCAAGGGTGAATGCAAATACCGTTCTAATGAATGACACTGAATTGGATGGCGAAATACTGAATTCTCACTACACAAAGCCACACTGGGCACGCGCAACTATGGAGACTCCGGTCCAAATCGGTAATATCAAAGAACCCGTGCTAGCATTGATTGATCATGGATCGGAGATAAACTTGATTTCCAAGGAATTCTACCGGACGAGTAAGTGGCCTATTAACATGAATCATGGGTGGAAGATCCGCGCGGCCACTAAAGCAACGGAAGATCTATTTGCGGCTTGTCCGGATGTGACGGTGAAGATCGGGGATGTCGAGATTGACCAAAATTTATTCGTACAAGACGAGGTCTCACATTCCGTGATCCTCGGGCAACCCTTTATCACGGCATCACGAATGGAGACGAAGGTGCTCGATAGTGGTGCAGCTTTTGCACGAATTCGGAACCAAAACGGAGGGAAATCCGTCCAATTCCTAACGGTGCCGGCGAATCATGAAAGGAACAAGAGAGAGGTCAAGAATGGACTTTTAGAGCGGACTATTACAGAGTGGGGAAGTGATAGTCCGAGAAGCACTGATACCCCACACAGGAAGAAACCTCTTGGTGCAAAACAAGTACGAATCGGTCCGGATGGGGCACCCACGTACACAGCCGTAACCGGAGGAATGAAGAAAGAATACCGAAAAGTGGAGGATAAGTTACGGTTGGCATCAATAATAAAAGAAGACGAAGAAATCGTGGGCATAGTCGAAGAGGTGTTCTATGGGAGCACACTACAACGGCTTGAAGAGCTCGCGGAAGATACAAGCCAGGGAAACCGGGTAATTCCGGTGGAGTCGGTCGAGATGTACGAGATCATTGTGAAAATGGGGCCGGATGCGCTCCGCAAAGAAGAAGCAATGGTAAGTACGAAATACAAGACCGTGGAGAAGAAAGTGAAACCGGTCGCGGGACCGTTACCCGTAGATAGTGAACAAAAGAGGAAAGAAGTCTCGGGGGATCCGACACTTCGGAAGTCCATGGATATCGGACATGCCTTCACGGATGAGACCCGGAAGAAACTTCGGATCGATGGAGGTGGGTTCCTATTAAAGAATGAAGAAGAACGATTCCGTGGGATGCTAGAGCGACATGGGAGGGCATTTGCATTTACATCGAAAGAAATAGGATGTGCTGACCCGAAGATAGTGGAGCCGATGGTGATCTTCACGATTGACCATGTGCCGTGGAACCTGAAGCCGATTCCGGTGCCACGGGCGCATATTCCGAAAATCATCGACTTGCTCAAGGAGAAGGTGGCGATGGGGATTCTAGAGCCCTCAAATGCTCCGTACTCAAATCGATGGTTTATGGTTCCGAAGAAGAATGGGTCACTCTGATTTATTCAAGATTTGCAACCGGTAAACAAGGTCACGATCCGGAACTCCGGAGTCGGTCCGATAGTGGACGAATTTGCGGAAGCATTTGCCGGTTGCACGATATACTCCATCGGAGAACTATACTCTGGATATGACCAATTCCAACTAGCTGTGAATAGCCGAGACATCACTACCATGCGGACACCGATAGGATTAGTCTGGATGTGTACGCTACCACAAGGCGCGACGAACTCAGTCGCACATATGATGAATGCGATGAACAAGGTGCTCCGGGATTGCATACCGGAGATAACGATGCCGTTCCTAGATGACATTCCGATGAAAGGGTGTGCGGTGGAAGAAAAATATGAAGCTATGGATGAACGGGGATGACGAAGGTTTGTAGTCAACCATATCCGTGATTGTGAGAAAGTGTTACGGAAGTTAGAAGATGTGCATCTAACACTTTCCGGAGAGAAATCGGCATTCGGAGAAGAAGAAATATTGGTAGTCGGACATCTATGTGGGCCCTACGGCCGAAGACCGTCACCAACCAAGATCGATGCGATTCAAGCTATGAAAGAAGTATGCGATTCACAATCCGAAGTCCGAAGGTTTCTTGGAGCATGTGCATTCTATCACATATGGATTCCGCACTACGCACATATTGCGGACCCACTCTATCACTTGTTTCGGAAGGGTAAGAGGTTTGAATGGAAACCGGAGCATACCAAAGCCGTGAAGAAGCTCAAGAAATCACTACGGAGGGCAGAAGCACTAAAGAAGCCGAGCTATGACCAACCGATCATAGTAACGGTTGACACAAGTCCAACCGGAATCGGATGGGTCATCAATCAAGCCGATCCGGAAGGTTCGTGATATCCGATCCGATTCGGAGCAAAGGTTCTCAATGAAAGGCAACGCGGATATGCACAAGTTAAAAGAGAATTGTGGGGAGTCGTGTCGGCAATCAAATCGGATCGAGATTATTTGATCGGAGCCGAAGTAGTGATCGAAACAGATTGTCTTCCGATACTCGGGATGATGCGGTGTTGCACGATACCGGATGTGGCTATGCTAAGATGGATTGCATATGTTAAGTCACTTAATCCGGAGGTAAGACACATCTCCGGAAAAGACAACGCTGTAGCGGATATGCTGTCAAGGGTGCGGTTCGGAGATGACATAACCGAATCCGATAATGAAGAAGTTTCCGAAGACTACTTTGCTTCGGAGCACATATACCAGGTGGACGTAATCCAAGAATTCCGGGAAGAAGAATACGAGGGAGAAAGCTTGTTGATCGGGAAAATGCTACGAGAAATCGAGGAATCATCGGACAATAAAGAGAAGAGAGCCGAGATCCGAAGTAAGAAACGGCAAGTCCGAAAGTTCTTCTTGAAAAATGGATTTTTATGGAGGGAGCCGAAAAGACCGGGTGGCATACCACTTCGAGTAGTCAGGACAAAAGAGCAACGAAACCAGGTAATGTCCGAATTTCACGATCTGATTGGGCTGGACATCGGGGAACATGGGCAACATTTGGGAAGATCAAGCAAAGATATTGGTGGAAAAATATGTACAAAGATGTCGCGGAGTTCACGGAAAGCTGCGAGAAGTGTCAAATCTACTCCGGAGTTCGACACGAGTTGTGTTACGTCCGACATTCTCACCGACAATCAACTTCAAATGGATGGTCGACATTGTAACCATACCAACCGGGATCGGACAAAAGAAATACTTGGTGTTAGCTCGGGAAGATCTCACAACTCAAGTAGAAGGTCGGGCGCTACGAAGAAAAACGTGTTTTGCGGTATGTCAATTCCTTTTGGAAGAAGTGTTTTGCAGGTATGGGTGCGTAGGACAAGTGATTGCGGATCGGGGTGAACTTGACTCTAATAAAGCTAGGGGATTCTTCGCCAAACATGGAGTTCGGTTAACACTAACAACGACATACAATCCGGAAGCCAACGGGAAGGTCGAGTGAGGACATAGTCCGATCGTCAAAGCACTTGCCAAAGCATGCGACGGAAGGGTGAAGGATTGGCCGCATATGCTTCTGTATGCACTATGGGCGGATCGGACGACGCATAGCTCCGTAACCGGTTACATGCCGGCAGAACTCATGACCGGACAAGCACCAGTAATGCCGACAGAAACCGCAATCGCGACATGGACAATGCTACCATGGAAGGAAGAGATGAGCCGGGAAGAACTACTAGCGGTCCGAATACGACAACTGGAGGGAAGACCGGAAGACATAGCGGAAGCAATACGCCGACAACAAGAAGCGCGATTCCGGAATAAAAGCCGGTTCGACATTAAGCACCGACTACGACTGCGGAAGATTGAAGAAGGAGATTAGGTGATTGTCTACGATAGTAGTTTGGATCATCAACATACAACGATGCGGAAGTTCGCGAAAAGGTGGTTCGGGCCATATGAGGTTCAGAAAGTTTTCGACAACGGAACTTACCGACTATGCGAGTTGGATGGAACGATGCTGCGAGTGCCTATAGCCGGGAAATGGGTGAAGATTTTCAAGAAGCGGACTGATGAAGAACCCTATGTGATCCTAGACAAAACCGACCAGAAGGAGCAATCGGACAAAGATCGTGGTGATGCGGAAAGCGAAGAAAGTGGATTAGAACTCATAGTCGACTTAAGGGGAGAATCGGAGGAAGCTTCGGATGAAGGTGAATAGCAAGCATCGGGGACTTCAGCACATACCGGAGGATGTGCGGGTTCGGAGGGGGCAAGTGTCGTAGTGTAATTCGTACACTACGTGAAAAATTACATTTTTGGTCTCTCCGGATAGGACATGGAGTACCCGGTGAGAACCGGAAGAAGGAACCGGTAAGGACCGAAACCGGCAAGGAGACCCGGCAAGAGCCGGATGAAGAAGGCCGATGAGAGTCGGTGAGAAACGGACGAAGAGATCGGTAAGGAGGTCCCGGTAAGAACCGAACAAAGAAAACTATGAAGCACCGGATGAAGTAGAACCAGAAAGAGCCGGATGAAGAAGGCCGGTGAGAGTCTCACCGGATGAAGAGACATATGTTGGGAGACAGGTCCCTCCGGATGGGAAACCGTATGACGAGTACCCGGCTACGGAGAGCCGGATGGTGCAGACCCGGTGAAGACCTGATGAGGAGTACCCGGCTACGAAGAGCCGGATGGTGCAGACCCGGTGAAGACCGGATGAGGAGTACACGGCTACGGAGAGCCGGATGGTGCAGACCCGGTAAAGACCGAATGAGGAGTACCCGGCTACGAAGAGTCGGATGGTGCAGACCCGGTGAGAAGTGCTCACCGGATGAAGAGACATATTCGTAAATATGTTTCTAAGAGTCCATCGAGGCTATATTTGTAAATAGTCGAAAAGTCATATTAGTATAAATATGACTTAGGGCAAACTTTTAGATCACGGTCGTTGTGGTCATTCTTGTTGGTGCAAGGAGAGAGATAGCGAAAAACCGTGTACAAAGAGAGAGAGAGAGAGAGAAAGAGGTCGTTGCCTCTGTTGTAACCGCCGCCTGTGGCGAGGATCGTGAGCACGAGGTCGTTGCCTCCGTGAACTCACTGTTGTACATTCTAGCATAGTGATAGTTTCCAGCCTGTGGGCTGCCGTGGTTTTTCCCTTAGTTTGGGTTTTCCACGTAAACATCCTGCGTACTCGTCTCTTTTTCGTGTCGTTCATTATTTCCCGTTTTCTGTGTATGATTCTAAGCTCGGTTGTGGCCGAGTGTGGCGCATAGGGAGCGTGCAGTTCCTGTCAACGTATTTGTAAATAGAAGAAAGTATTAAAAATATATATATTACATGCATAGGGCAAGATTCGAATCTTGCACCTCCATGTTAATAATGTTAAGCTTTATCATTATAGTAGGGTATTATGAATTTTAAAGTTATACTAAACTTTATTCCATGTAAAATTTCTTGACAGGCATGGTACAAAAGTTATTCATGCATAGACACTCGAGTTAAAAAGAAAAGATGAGATAGAAAACTAATCATGCACATGCAGTGTGCATGAAAACTAAAGATAGAAAAAGCATGATGCTTGCATGTGATAAACTTAGACTCTTCCAACACTATATAAGGAAGAGAGAAAGATGTATAGAGGTTGTTGATTATTTTACAAGGGTTGATTAATATAAGATAATCGTGGGATTCACGAATTTGCTAACTATTCTCTCTTAATTTAATTACTCACTAATACACTATACTCGTGGGATTCACGAGGTTTTCATATCTTTCTTTCTTACAATATATTTCATATTCTTAATTGCCTTAGAATTTTCTTTCCTCCTAGTCCAAAACCTCAGCGGTTCCCACCCAACTCACGCAACGATCCGGAGCCGTAAGGCACGACAACGTCCTCCCGAATGAGCCCCACTCGACCTCCTTTTATAGGAAAAAAAGAAGGGGGGGTCGCCAAATTTGTCTTCAATGAAAAAGGAATAAAATTCCTTAAATCACGCTACACTATAAGTCCAAATTTGAACCGTGCACCTCTAGCTAGTAGTCAATGTGACTATCCATTAGCCCACTAACTCTTTCTTATATAATATATAATTCTATCTTTAAAAATTCATAGCCTGTATCCCCTCTACCTTTTATCTGTCCTCTCTCTTACTTTTTGCACGAGTTTCTATACCTCCTTTTCACCCTTTCTTTTCCTTTTTATTTTGCATATGCACAATTAATCGCTTTTGTGTGCACACAAATTGCACATGCACATTTTGACCCCCCTTTCGCCGGTTTTTACCACTCTCGAGCATGCCACATCACGACACCGGAGTATCCACTTGACCGCGTTCTAGTGCTCTCTTCCCGGATTGCTCATGAACCGGTTGACTACTCTGATAGCATATGCAATATCCGGCCGGGTGCACGGCATTGTGTACATTGAGCTTCCGATGGCAGAGGCATATGGTATCTTCTTCATATCTAACTTCTCTACCTTTATCTTCGGGCTCTGCTTTCCGGACAACTTGCAATTTGCCGGAAGTGTCGATCTGACTGGTTTTGCCTCCGACATGTTGAACTGTTGAAGCACCTTTGTCACGTACTTTTCTTGTGACAACCACAATAACTTTTTCTTCCGGTCCCGGATAATGTGCATCCCTAATATTTGTCTTGCTAGACCCAAGTCTTTCATTAAGAAGGTCCGGTTTAGGGCCTTCTTCAGCATTCGGATCTTGACTTGGTCTTGTCCAACGATCAACAGGTTGTCCATGTATAGGAGCAATATCAGGAAATCTCCTCTGTCAAGTTTCTTCACAAACACGCAGTGATCGGCTTGTGTCTTGTGGTACCCTTGATCCGTCATGAAGGAGTCGAACTTCCGATACCATTGTTGGGGGGCTTGCTTCAATCTGTATAAGCTCTTCTTCAACCAGCACACCAGGTGCTCCTTCCCTTTCTTCTCAAATCCTTCCGGTTGATGCATGTAGATCTCTTCTTCGAGGTCACCATGTAGGAATGTCGTCTTGACGTCCAATTGCTCTACCTCAAGGTCCAGGCTTGCTGTCATGCTCAATACCGTCCAGATGGATGTCATCTTTACTACCGGGGCAAAGATCTCATCGAAATCCACACCTTTCTTCTACTGGAAACCCTTCACCACGATCCGTGCCTTGTACATCGGTGGATTTTCAGTGTCTCCCGGTTTCAGGTTGTACACCCACTTATTCTGGAGTGCTCTCTTTCCTTTCGGTAGTTCCGTCAATTCATATGTGTGGTTCTCATGCAGGGAATCCATCTCGTCTTGCATGGCACTTAACCACTTGCGGCTGTGGGTGTCTTTCTTTGCTTCTTCGAAGCTTTCCGGCTCCCCCTCATCGGTTAGCAATACGTGCTATGCATCCGGAAATCTCCGGGGGGCTCTTCTCTCCTTGAGAGGGTATCTTCGTCCTTGGTTTCTGACTACCGGTTCCTCCATTTGTTCCTCATCTAAATCCAATTCGGGATCTTGTTTGGTTCTGGTGTCTTCTTCTTCTTCTTCGGTTGGTTCGGTTTCTTGTCTGAATCCGGTCGGTTCGTCGAGTGTCATCCGATTCTCGGCTAACATTTGGTTTTCAACCGGGTAAGTCCTTGGGCCCTCAAGCTGGTTTTCATTGGATGATCCGGAGTTCATCACCTTCTTCTCCGACTCCTAGTCGGCAATGGTCCTGTCTTCCATGAAGACTATGTCTCGACTCCGGAACACCTTCTTGTCGACCAGATCCCACACCCGGTAACCGAACTCATCATCGCCGTATCCGAGGAATATGCATGGCTTGGACTTCGGTCCAGGTTTGCTCTCTTGTCCTTTGCAACATGCACATATGCGAGACACCCGAACACCTTTAGATGCCGGTAAGACACGTCTTTACCGGTCCATACTCTTTGTGGTGTGTCTCCGTCCAAGGGTGCTGAGAGTGATCTGTTTACCACATACATCGCCGGTATCAATGCCTCAGCCCAAAATGTCTTGGGTAGCTTTGCATGTGCCAGCATGCTCCGGACTCTCTCCATCACGGTCCGGTTCATCCATTCGGCCAACCCGTTCAATTCTGATGGCTTCGGCACGGTGAATTCGAGCCGGATTCCCTTCGATCGACAGGACTCCTTGAACTTCCCCCGATACTCTCCTTCGTTATCTGCTCGAACCACCTTTAGCTTCCGCCCGGTTTCCCTTTCCACTCTCGCGTGGAGTTCCCTGAAGATAGACAACACTTGATCCTTCTTCTTCAACGGTGAGACCCACAAATTCCGGCTGTGGTCATCTATGAACATCACGATGTACTGCGATTTGGCATGTGATTTCGTGTCCACTTGACACACATCGGTATGCACCAACTCCAGTGGTGCATTCTGTCTCATGGGTGGTCTTGACCGGAAGGAGCTTCGGTTTTGCTTGTTGGCCAAGCAATCAATGCACTTCTCAAGATGCACCTCTTTCACCTCCAGAATGAGGTTGTCTTCAGCAACTCTTCTCATCCCCTTCTGGCCACAGCTCACCGATAGTGTCGGATGCTACGTTCACTTCTTCTCGACATATCCGGGCATGCATAAGGTACAATGTGTTGATCTTCCGGGCTCAAGCCACAATCAAGCTTCCCTTGTTGAACTTCATGACTCCGTTCCGGATGCTACCTGTGTAGCCTTCATCATCTAGTCGACCAACTGATATCAGGTTCAACCGAACCTCCGGAACGTGTCAAACATCCTTCATTCCCCATCCAGACACAACCGTGATCTCCGGTTGTGTAGGATGAGAAGCATCTCTGGTTCGGTGTCAGGTGGAACGATGCTCCGGAATTGACAACCCACGTTGTCTCGTCGCCGACAAGGTTTAACTCATTCTCCTCGGTGATGAGCAACAGTTTTTCTACACTTTTCATGATTGTCGACGTTCTCTTCTGATTCGAGCCTTTCCGGTCTGAACCATTCCGGTCCGAACCCTTCTTCGAATCGGCACTGTCGGTTCCTTTCTCTTTCCGGAAACGCCGACAGTTTTTCTGGAAGTGCCCCGGCTTCCCACAATAGAAGCAAGTAGGCCTCCCCCTTGACTTCGACCTCGTCCCCGATTTTTCTCGGTTTTGGGGACTCCGATACTGGCCTCTTCCCCGGTAATGGTCATCTTCCATGACCAAGGCCTTCGGATCAGTTCCGGACTCCCGGTCCTTCCGGCAAGCTTCTTCATCTAGCAAGCTTGATTTTACCTTTGCTAGGGACAACTGCTCTCCTTCCGGCCCAGCGTTGCCCAAAGTGACTACTAGCGTCTCCCAACTATCTGGGAGGGAACCGAACAAGAGCAATGCAAGTACCTCGTCAGCTAGAGGTACTTCGAGCGAAGTTGTTTGGTTTATGAGCCCCTGAAATGCGTTCATGTGCTTGGCTATGCTGGATCCGTCCTGGTACTGGAGTTTCACTAACTTCCGGAATACCGAAAGCTGATTTATGGCGTTTTTACTCTCCAACATGGTGCCGATTTTTTCCCAGAGCACATGAGCTTTACTTTCTTCATTGAAGTTGTTATATAGGCTCATGTCGATGAAGCACTGGATGTACACCGCTATCTTCATGTGCATCACCTCCCATGTCACGGCATCGATCTTATCGGGTTTCTTGTCCCCAAACTGTACCAGCAGCCAAAGATCTTTTACCACGAGCATGTTCCTCATCTTCGACTTCCACACTGGGTAGTTGGAGTTGGTGAGCTTGAACATGCCGCCGAATGATTCTTCCATTCCCTTTTATGCTCTGATACCAGTTTGTGCGGAAATAATGCTCGGCCACAATGGAGTCTTCAACAAGGAATAGAAGAGAACAAACTAAAACAGAGATGACATTAAATTTTAACGTCGAAAACCCTAAATGGGAAAAACCACAAGAGCCCACAAACTCCAACTATCACTATGAGAGAAGGAATACAATGCGATACTCAGAGGCAACGACCTCGAGCTCTATGTCTTCGCCAAATTGGTGGTTACAACAGGAAAACTAGTTCTGTATCTCTCTCTCTCACTCTCACTCTCTGTATACAAAAATATACTACACCTAAAAATAACCACCTCACTTCTATACATAAAGTGATTGCCCTAAGTCATATTTATACTTATATGACTTTTGGGCTATTTACAAATATAGCCTCGATGGGCTCACTATGAAACATATTTACACATATGTCTTTGGATCCGATTTGCACCGGATCCATCTGGATTCACTTGATCCGGTTTCCGAGTCTCATCCAGAACCCTTCCAGATCCGGTTCCTTCATCCGGATCGTCTGATCCGACTCGTCTGGTTCTCATCCGGATCCCATCTGGAGGGATCGAATTCCGAACAGTCCTGGCCCAGTCGGAGTCAAACTTGACTCAACAAATCGGCAGAGGAAAAAACCGAAAAAAGGAGTCAACCAACGAGAGAAAAGTCCCATGCCAGATCCAAGTCCAGATGTAAGCTAACATGTTTCTATTGTGGAAAGCCTAGACACTTTCAAAAGGACTGCTGACACCTCAAGAAGGACAAGAGTGTGGGCAATAATGTCGAAACTAGGAAGATTCCTGATGAAAAGGGCACATCGGCCGTAACTACAAGTATGGAGGAGGTCCTGTTCATTTGTGAGCAAGCAAGCACGAATCTTGCAAGTGAAGAGTGCACCTGGGTAATCGACTCGGGTGCATCATTCCACATAAGTCCGTCGAGAGAGTGCTTTTTAACTCACAAAGCCGAGGATCATGGCTATGTAAAGATGGGAGATCATTGAGAGTGCAAGATAGCCGGCATTGGAGAGTGAAAAAGGAAGGCACATCCTGGCCGACAAGGAACTTCTCCCAAAAGTGAAAGGAGTACACTTGGAGAAGTGTGTCGACTACTTAGTCAGAAAGCAGAACCCAACGACATTGCACACAAGTCCACCAAAAAGAAGAGAAGCTGCACTAGAACTAGTGCACACGGATGTGTGCTATGTAGATGCTCCATCACATCGAGGTGGACAATACTTCTTAACGTTTCTCAATGACTATAGTTGGAAGACATGAGCCTTCGTACTAAATTCAATGGATCAAGTACTTTCAATGTTGAAGGAGTTCCAAGCAAGAACTGAACGAGTGTCAGGTTGGAAGCTGAAAGCTGTCTAAACTGACAATGGTGGAGAATATAAAGTGTAGTTTGAGGAATACTGCAAGGCCTAGGGCATTCGAATCGAATACACTGTACCGAAGACCCCTGAGTTGAATGAACTTGCAGAGAGGATGAATCAAACAATCATGGAGAGAGTAAGGAGCATGCTCTCTCATGCTAAACTACCAAAATCGTATTGGGTTGGGCGATGTACACGACTGTTTATATGATCGACATGTCTCCCTCAGTACCATTGAAAGGTGATGTCCCACAAAGGGTGTGGATAGGAAAGGATGTCTCCTACCAACACCTGAGGGTGTTCGGATGCTTAGTGTATATGCATGTGGCTAAGGATAAGAAGTCGAAGCTCGATAGTAAGTCAAAACCATGCATACTCATGGGATAGTTAGAGGACGAGTTCGGCTACAGGCTATGGGACTTAGTTGATAAGAAAGTTGTGAAGAGTTGAGATGTAGGCTTCTTGGAAGACAAGATGATTGAGGGCTGGAAGCAACAAACGTCGGAATCGACTTCCCAGTTGACTCCCACTACCACCGACGTAGGCCAAGTGAACTGACACAATTGGTTGTTCGGAGAAAAACCAGTTAGCACAACCGAATCTGAGTTGGTCGATTTGGAGCAACTGACAAACACAGAAGAGTCGGAGTTGGTAGACCTATTGAAGTCAATCAAGGACTATGAATCGAAATTAGCTAAACCCCAGTGACTGATCGACACATATGAATCCGAGCCAAGAGTAGAGTCGATAGAGACATCCGAATTGGAGACAACAACGAATGGAAGGAGATACCCACTCAGCGAAAGGAGAGCACCAATGACATATGCCAATCAATACATCCTCTTGACTGATGAAGGTGAGTCGGAGTGCTATGAAGAAGCCATAGCTAATGAGCACAAGGAGAAATGGCTGAATGCAATGAAAGAGGAGATGGACTCCTTGCATGAGAACTACACCTATGACTTGGTAGAACTACCGAAAAGTAAGAGAGTACTCAGAATCAAATGGGTCTACAAGGTGAAGACTGGAGAAGTCGACAACATACCCAGGTACAAAGCCCACATTTTGGTGAAGGGGTTCCAACAGAAAAAGGGTGTCGACTTCGACGAAATATTCACACCAGTCATGAAGATGACATCCATCTAAACAGTTCTGAGCATTGTTGCGACCATGGATTTGGAGATCGAATAGTTGGATGTCAAGACAACATTCTTGCATAGGGAACTGGATGAGGAGATCTACATTGCAGCAGCCTAAAGGCTTTGTGGAGAAGGCAAAAGAGAACCTGGTGTGTCAACTGAAGAAAAGCTTGTATGGATTGAAAAAAGCTCCACGACAATGGTACAAGATGTTCAAATCCTTCATGATTGCACATAGTTAATGTGTAGAGAGTAGTGGTGGTGTGTTCACACGTTGCACTATGTTGAGCTTGATTCTCAATAGGAAGAATGAAGATTAGTACTAAGAAGGGGAAAAGTGTGTAGACTCACAAGAGAAGGAGAGAGAGAGAAGATAATGATGATAACAAGTGGTATATTATATGAAGAGAAAATACAAGAGTAGCTAGCTAAGAGGCTTAAGACAGGCGTTGAACCGAATTCGTTCTGAATAATGCCATGTGCCTCTATTTATAGTACTCTCAGGTACTCCTAAAGTTTCTAGAATGTTCCAAAGTAATGTCCATAGTGTGTCCGGAAGGCATTGGTGAGACCAAAAGGCATCACCTTGTACTCGAAATTTCCATAGCGTGTCCAAAAGGCTGTTTTCCACTCGTCTCCAGGCTTGATACACACCGGATTGTAGGCTCCCCGAAGATTGATTTTGGAGAAGATATGCCTGGTTCGAAGTTGGTCGAGGAGTTTTGGAATTGAGCCGTCCTTCTTCTTGACAAATAAGAGTGGGGCACCAACTAGTGATTTGGAGGGCTGAATGAAGCGCTTGGCCAAGTTTTCAACTAGATATGTGCGAAGAGCCTCAAGTTCAGGTTCAGATAACCCATAGATGGGCCCAAATGGTGGATGTGTGCCATCTTGTAGTTCGATTCGGCAATCATAGGGGCGATGTGCCGGTAACTGGTTTGCATTTCGCTTATTGAACACAAACATAGGGTCATTTGAAACAGGTAATATGTCACAATTTAAGAACAAACTGTCCAAAAAAGGCACAAAGTAGGTCATTTCACAAAAAGGACCATGACATGCGTAAAGGGTTTTGGAAATTGAATCAAAATATATTGATTTATACCATGTCCAAAAATTTAGAGCTTTCAAAAAATGCCACTAATAATCGACATGTGAAATTTACAAGAGAACGTAAAAAAATTACAAAATGACTAACATGTATATTTATACATATTTGTGAATTGTCATATTGATGTAACATACAATATTTACATTTCATATATGGGATCCATCACTTCCCAAAGATACGCCTTCCCCTTTAGACCCACCTGATGAACTAGAAGAGCTTTGTGAGGTCTTATCCTCATCATCACTAGCAACCAATGCATTGTCTTCATCCAATTGCAATCCAACATCACCGTGATTATGAGACATACTCCTTGTGTCTCTCCGTGTTGCGTTAACAGGCACATCTGGGATCTTCTCTTTTATTATCTTGATTGTAGTCTGTCTTAGATGGCCTGTTTTGGTCAAGGAGAAGTCATACATGCGTATGTCGACATTATCAAGTGCTAGAGTAGACGTGCTTGGTAGATTCTTTCTTCTCCGCTTTCTTCTTGTGCCTTTGACATACTTAACCATCTCTAAAGAGTACTTCCCAGTAAATGCATCTTTGGAAGAGGTATGATACCAATGAACCATAATAGACTTTACTTGATTGCCTTCATCATCCTTAATAATTTCAATTATTTTGGCAGTCCAGAAGGGATGGCCCAACTTATCACCCCCAACTAATGTTGCAACCAACATACCAACTTGTAGCTCATGTAGATTGCCTTGCCACCGCGCCTCTGCAGCATGTGATAATCTTGGTCCCACGTAAATATCTCTTTGTTGTGGACGAACAAGATTATTCAATTCAAGATTATCTAGTGGTTGTAAAGGAGTCATGATTGCCATTGATGGGCCACCAAGCTCCCATTCGAATTGATTTTGTAGTGGCCAATACCCTGTAAAGTGGTGATCTAATATTGTATGTTGATGATTAAAGAAGACATCCTAGCAATCCACATCCTGATCACCAGTGTACTTTTTGGTTCGCTCAATATTTTTTTGTTTTTCCTCAAGGCACCCAATATATCTTTTGCTCTTCAATTGAACTACCAACAACCAATCTTTTATTGCCGTCATAGGGCATTTGCTCAACACCATAGATTATTGCATTTGGGAAATGAAATAAGAGCCTACATCCATCTTGTGGCTCCCATTGCGAACTAGATGAGTATTGTTTGTATTAGAGATATGATCTAATGTAAGCGTATGATAAGGAGAAAAGAATGATAGATAGATCGATAGATAGAAATGAGAGAGAGAAAGAAGGGTCCTCATCCACCCGACCACCCTCGAGCGAAGGGATCGAGACGGACTCAAGCCTCGATCAACGTCCCATGCCACCGCCGTGGCGTCGAGTCGTACCTAGTGTTGGCGCGCTCACTACAAGAGTTGAACTACCATGAAACAGAGTCTCGACGTAATCAAAAGATGATGAAATGAGGGTAGCTAGGCCTCTTATTTATAGCGATACCCAAGGCCCCCAGGCAAGTTCACACTTGGCCTAATGGGTTGTCTCAATCCCAAGGATTAAAAGTAGGGTAAAAGCATGCGAGTGGAAACACTATTATAGCTAATTAGCTACTAAAATGGCCACAGCTAATTAGCTATTTGTTTAGCTAGTTTTTTATGGGAAAATCATAAGGATGGTTTATGAAATTTTATGTTTTATTAGTTAAATACATTTCATTTAAATACATGTCATTTTATTTATGAGAATACTCAAATATTTGAACTTTGGTTTCTAACGTAATGGAACATGGGGAATAATGCCATCATCTAAGGTCGACTTGAATGTCATCAAATTCTTGATAATCCTGAGTTCGAGTTCGAACTCCAAATAGATAGAGTACTCTGAGCATGAACGTAGACGAAGCCCCTGCAACAACACAAAAACTCTGAGATTGACATTGCACCTTCAGAGCTACAACACACGAGCAAGTCAATCCTTGTCCAGGTATGTATCAGTTACATATTAAAAAAACTTTTTTTTTCCTTTTTGATAACTGTCTGTAACTTTGGTGTCTGTTCATCTTTCCCAAAAATCGAATAGGGCGAAGTCGTTGGAGTTCCAAACAAGGATGTCTTGAGATCGGGGTGTAACAACAGGTGTGTTTCTGATTGATAGAATTTCGTAGTACGGTTGATTTCTGCCTTTAGTGATGATTAGGGTTTGTGTTTCCCTTAAGTGGTTTAGGGTTTCTGATTACAAATTTCAGATTACAAGTTTATGGTTACAAATTTCTAATTACAAATTTCTGATTACTATCGCAATGTGTTGTAATTTTGCACCAATTCTCATGACAAATTCTAATTAGGGTTTCTGATTTTTTAAGTGGTTGATTTCTGATACATGTTGAAAAGGACAGATTACAAATTTCAGATTATTGTCTCAAAGTGTTGTAATTTTGCACCAAATTCACATTAAAAATTCTATTTTTGCACCAATTCTGATTATTGATTTTTTATTTCAAGTGGCTCATTCCTCCCTGTCCTAGAGTGCTGAACTTTGCAAAATTTTGCGAGACAGAGGACTTTCAAAACATATATGGTCTGTCGCTCGAGGATATTGACCCTACTGTTCTAACAGATAGATTGATTAGTGATGTAGATTAGATGTCAGTATATAAAGTGCGTAGAGTGAAAGGCAAGGTCAAGCTCAAGCATGTACGACCAAACTTGTACGACGACTGCATGAAACTGCACCAGAAAGTACATCAAGAGATCCTGGTCAGCAACGAGTTGTCCGTTTCATTTGCTAGAGCTTTTGCATATGAGTATTACAAAACAACGAAGGAATCTCGTGACCTTGAAATGTACAGGGTAGCTTGGGCAATTTATGGTGAGGCATCGGTAGAAAGATGTCAGAAGATGGGGAGCTTGCAACAAAAAATGTCAAGATTTTGGAGCATGGCAGTTGATGATGCAACTACCAACTCCCAACAAACCTGCAAGTATATGCCACACCGACACACAATGAAAGCCAATGTCGATGATACAGGTGACACATTGATTAGCTATAGGCTAAAAAAAGTCCATGAAGCCTCTGAGACATTGGAGTTTTTTAAGATTGATTTAGAGAAAGCAACATTGGCTGTTGCGATGAAGAGCAAAGTCACTTTGGCAGTTATTGAAATAAGATTTAGGTACCTATTGTTTTGCTAGTATGTAATATGCTATAAATAACTTGTACATGAAAATGTGCTACTGAGGCATTATCCAGAACAAGTTGCTCAACATGAACTTGAAATTGAGGGGTCACTGGATCCCCAACGGAAAATTCAATTGCAGACAGAGATCCAGGTTCTTTCAATGAACCTGGACCTTCTAGGTGTAAATACTATCGCTGATTACAATTTGGAAAAGCTACAAGTAAGTTAATGATTCTTGTTTCTTGTTGTTGTATCTTCCTCATTAAGGAATAATTAATCGGTAAATTTCTCGGCTGCGTTAAAGGAACAATACTCCCGTCAAGAACAGGTAGTTAGTTGCCTTAAGAAGTAGCTACATTTTGCGGAGGGGATGGTAAGGAGCAGAAAAGAATTGGACCTGAACATTCTTGCTCCCTTACCAAATGAAGGAGAACAAGGAAACTATATATTGACTGTTCAAGCACGTTGCATCGCTTGTGGATTAGGTGTAGAGGACAAATTTGCTACTCTGGTGGTTCACCTACAACCATGCCAGCACACATACCATATCGTTTGTTTTCAATATGCTTGTCGCATTGTTGCATTCTATTTGGGGGATTGTAGTATAACTCTCCCAGATGAGTGGAGAAAACACACAGCTAAAATTGCTGCTTGTGACCATAGTGTAGCTAATTAGTTCCTTCTTTGCTAATTAGGTAAGCTGTATAAAGTGTGGAAACTATTTAGCTATTATGGTTGTAGTGTAGTAGCTAATTACCTAACATGTAGTTAATTAGCTAAGTGGTAGCTAATTAGCTACTACCATACTTTAGCTGAGTAGCTAATTAGCTAAGTGGTAGCCAATTAGCTACTACCATACTTTAGTACAGTAGCTAATTAGCTACTACTATAGTTTAGTTGAGTAACTAAGTAGCTAAGTGGTAGTTAATTCTCTACTACCATAGTTGAATACAGTAGCTAATTATCTACTACCAGAGTTTAGTTGAGCAACTAATTAGCTAAGTGGTAGCTAATTTAATTAGCTACTACCTTAGTTTAGTAATATAGCTAATTAGCTACTACCATACTTTAGATGAGTAGCTAATTAGCTAAATGGTAGCTAATTAGCTACTATCATAGTTTAGTACAGTAGCTAATTAGTTAAGTAGTAGCTAATTAGCTACTACCATACTTCAACTAAGTAGCTAATTAGCTAAGTGGAAGCTAATTAGCTACTACCATAGTTTAGTACAATAGCTAATTAGCTACTACCATAGTTTAGTACAATAGCTAATTAGCTACTACCATAGTTTAGTATAGTAGCTAATTAGCTACTACCATACGTTACCTGAGTAGCTAATTAGCTAAGTGGTAGCTAATTAGCTACTACCATACATTACCTGAGTAGCTAATTAGCTATTACCATAGTTTAGCACAATAGCTAAATGGTAGCTAATTAGCTATTACCATAGTTTAGAACAGTAGCTAATTAGCTACTACCATACGTTAGCTGAGTAGCTAATTAGCTACCACTTAGCTAATTAACTACTACCATAGTTTAATACAGTAGCTCCTTAGCTTCTACCATAGTTTAGTACAGTAGTTAATTAGCTAAGTGGTAGATAATTAGCTACTAGCATAGTTTAATACAATAGCTAATTAACTACCACTTAGTTAATTAGCTACTACCACACTTTAGTAGAGTAGGTAATTATGTAAGTGGTAGCTAATTAATTACTACCATAGTTTAGTACCGTAGCTAATTAGCTAAGTAGTAGCTAGCTAGCTACTACCATACGTTAGCTAAGTAGTTAGTTACCTACTACCATACGTTAGCTGAGTAGGTAAATAGCTACCACTTAGCTAATTAGGTACTACCATAGTTTAGTACAGTAGCTAATTATCTAAGTGGGAGTTAATTAGCCACTATTATGCTTTAGTTATAGTGGCTAATTAACTAGTACCATACTTTAGTACAATAGCTAATTAGCTAAGTGGTAGCTAGTTAGCGACTACCATACTTTAGCTGAGTAGCTAATTAGCTAAGTGGTAGCTAATTAGCTACTACCATAGTTTAGTACAGTAGCTAATTAGCTAAGTGGTAGCTAATTAGCTACTACCATAGTTTAGTACAGTAGCTAATTAGATAAGTGGTAGCTAATTAGCTACTACCATACTTTAGTTATAGTGGCTAATTAGCTAGTACCAGGTTGTAGTGTAGTAGCTAATTAGCTAGTACCATACCTAAGCGAAGTAGGTAATTAGCTCAGTGGTAGCTCATTAGCTACTGTCATAGTCTAGAAGAATAGCTAATTAGCTAAGATGTAGCTAATTAGCGACCATGTTGTTGTAGAATCTTGTGGATGAAGGAGGGCACATGAGGTGTCTGGTGCTTATGATGCTAGAACCGATGAGGAGATAGTTGCCAACGTGGCTGAAAGTAAGAGTCCTACTATCACATCTCCTTCAAATCAGCTCCACCCTATTCTTTTGGATGATGGTAATGAATTAGGCCCGAATTAGGCAACGATGTGAGAAGCCATGAAATATTGGAAACAACATGTAAATCTAAGGTTCATAACAATAGTGTTTTTGAACACTTGATGCAACATTTCTTCGAATCCCAAAACCTTGATTCCACCCCACTCAGCCCAACTACTGATAATGTCCAAACTGATCCCACTGTACTGGAAAAGCTAGTGCAAGACGCGGCTAACCTACAAGCTGTTGTTGAGGTGATGGAAAGATTGTCGGAGGAGGACACACTTGACCAATGGGTCAAAGAAGCAAGTAATAAGTATTTCGCTCCAATTCAAGAGCCCCTTGACTGAGTAACTAGTCTTGTCCCTGATCGTGGCCCCTTCTTCAACCTTTTTCTAGCCAGTTGCCCATTTAGCCTTGCTTCTTTCACCCATTGCACAAGTGTGTCCTTCTCTGACAACCTTTCCATCACCTCAGCAGCGGTTTGCACGTTAGCCACGTCTTGCGCTAGCTTTTCCAGTATAATGGGATTTGTTTGGACATTATTAGTAGTTGGGCTCGGTGGGGTGGAATCAAGGTTTTGGGATTCGAAGAAATGTTGCATCAAGTGTTCAAAAACACTATTGTTCTGAACCTCAGATTTACATGTTTCCAATATTTCATGGCTTTTCACATCGTTGCCTAATTCAGTACAATCTTCCAAAAGAATAGGCTGGAGCTGATCTAAAAAAGATGTGATAGCCGGACTCTTACTTTCAGCCACGTTGGCAGCTATCTCCTCATCGGTTGCAGCCTCATCAACACCGAACACCTCATGCACCCTCCTTAATCCACAAGATTCTACAACAACATGGTAGCTAATTAGCTACTCAACTACATCTTAGCTACCTAGGTATTCTTCTAAACTATGACAGTAGCTAATTAGCTACCATTGAGCTAATTAGCTACTTCGCTTAGGTATGGTACTAGCTAATTAGCTACCAGTTAGCTAATTAGCTACTCTTTGTCAATATGGTAGCAATTAATTAGCTACTCTACTAAAGTATGGTAGTAGCTAATTAACTACTCAGCTAAAGTATGGTAGTAGCTAATTAACTATTATAGCTAAAGTATGGTAGTAGCTAATTAACTATTATAGCTAAAGTATGGTAGTAGCTAATTAGCTACCACTTAGCTAATTAGCTACTGTACTAAACTATGCAAGACTAGATGATTACGATTATGCAAGACATTCTACTTAGTATGGTTGTCGCTAATTGGCTACCAGTTAGCTAATTAGCTACTCAGCTAAAGTATAACACTAGTTAATTAGCTACTATAGCTAAAGTATGGTAGTAGCTAATTAGTTTCCACTTACCTAATTAGCTACTATACTAAACTATGGTAGTAGCTAATTAGCTACCACTTAGCTAATTAGCTACTAAGCTAAAGTATGATAGTAGCTAATTACATACCTCTTAGCTAATTAGGTATTGTACTAAACTATGGTAGTAGCTAATTAGCTACCACTTAGCTCATTAGCTACTCAACTAAAGTATGGTAGTAGATAATTAGGTACTGTACTAAACTATTGTAGTAGCTAATTAGCTACCACTTAGCTAATTAGCTAAAGTATGGTACTAGCTAATTAGTTATTATAGCTAAAGTATGGTACTAGCTAATTAGCTATTATAGCTAAAGTATGGTAGTAGCTAATTAGCTATTATAGCTAAAGTATGGTAGTAGCTAATTAGCTATTGTACTAAACCATGGTAGTAGCTAATTAGCTATTGTACTAAACTATGCAAGACTAAATGATTACGATTATACAAGACATTCTACTTAAGTATGGTCGTAGCCAATTAGCTACTTAGCTAAAGTATGGTAGTATCCAATTAGCTACTGTACTAAAGTATGGTAGTAGCTAATTAGCTACCATTTAGCTAATTAGCTATTGTACTAAACTATGGTAGTAGCTAATTAGCTACCACTTAGCTAATTAGCTAATTAGCTAAAGTATGATAGTAGCTAATTAGATATCACTTAGCTAATTAGCCACTGTACTAAACTATGGTAGTAGCTAATTAGCTACCACTTAGCTAATTAGCTACTCAGCTAAAGTATGGTAGTAGCTAATTAGATACCACTTAGCTAATTAGCTACTCAGTTATAGTATGGTAGTAGTGAATTAGCTACTGTACTAAACTATTGTAGTAGCTAATTGGCTACCACTTAGCTAATTAGCTAAAGTATGGTACTAGCTAATTAGCTATTATAACTAAAGTATGGTAATAGCTAATTAGGTAAGTGTTAGCTAATTAGCCACTGTACTAAACTATTGTAGTGGCTAATTGGCGAACACTTACCTAATTAGCTACTAAGCTAAAGTATGGTAGTATCTAATTAGCTACTGTACTAAACTATTGTAGTACCTAATTAGCTACCACTTAGCTAATTAGCTACTCAACTTAAGTATGGTAGTAGCTAATTAGTTACTCATCTAAAGTATGATAGTGGCTAATTTTCTTCTGTACTAAACTATGGTAGTAGTTAATTGGCTACCACTTAGCTAATTAACTACTCAGCTAAAGTATGGTAGTAGCTAATTAACTACATGTTAGCTAATTAGCTACTACACTACAACCATAATACCTAAATAGTTTCCACACTTTATACGGCTTACCTAATTAGGTGTACTATGGTCAGAAGCTGCAATTTTACCTATTACTTTTCTCTACTCATTTGGGAGACCTGTACTGCAATCCCCCAAATAGAATGTAGTAATGCGACAGGCATATTGAAAACAAATGATATGGTATGTGTGTTGGCATGGTTGTACGTGAACCAACAGAGTAGCAGTTTTGTCCTCTACATGTAATCCGCAAGGGATGCAACGTGCTTGAACAATCAATATATCATTTCCTGGTTCTCCTTTATTTGGTTCTCCGTCCTTGTTCAAAGTGTAATCAGTGACAGTATTTACACCTAGAAGGTCCAGGTTCATTGAAAGAACCTAGATCTCGGTCTGTAGTTGAATTTTCCGTTGGGGATCTAGTGACCCCTCAATTTCAAACACATGTTGAGCAACCTGTTCCAGATAATGCCTCACTAGCACATTTTCATGTACAAGTTATTTACAACATATTATATACTAGCAAAACTATAGGAACCTGAATCTTATTTCTCATTGTTGTAACTGCCAAAGTGACTTTGGTCTCCATTTCAATAGCCAATGTTGCGAAGTTCATCACTTTACAACATATTATATACTAGAAAAACTATAGGAACCTGAATCTTATTTCTGATTGTTGTAACTGCCAAAGTGACTTTGGTCTCCATTTCAATAGCCAATGTTGCGAAGTTCATCACTTTAGGATAGGGAGGAATGAGCCCCCTGAAATAGAAAATCAATAATCAGAATTGGTGCCAAAACAGAATTTTTAATGTGAATTTGGTGCAAAATTACAACACTTTGACACAGCAATCTGAAATTTGTAATCTGTTCTTTTCAACATGTATCAGAAATCAACCACTTAAAAAATCAGAAACCCTAATTAGAATTTGTCATGAGAATTGGTGCAAAATTACAACACATTGCGATAGTAATCTGAAATTTGCAATCTGAAATTTGTAACCAGAAACTTGTAATCAGAAATTTGTAGTTAGAAATTTGTAACCAAAAACTTATAATCTAAAATTTGTAATCTAAAATTTGTAATCAAAAACCCTAAACCACTTAAGGAAAACACACCTACTGCTACACCCCGATCTTCGAGACATCCTTGTTTGGGACTTCAACTACTTCGCCCTATTCGATTTTTGGGAAAGATGAACAGGCACCAAAGTTACAGATAGTTATCAGAAAGGAACAAAAAAGGTTTTTGTAATATGTAACTGATACATACCTGGACAAGGATCGAACTGGTCGTGCGTTGTAGCTCTTAAGGTGCAATGTCGATCTCAGAGTGTTTGTGTTGTTGCGGGAGCTTCGTTTGCGTTCGTTCTCAGAGTAGTTCATCTGTTTGGATTTCGAACTCGAACTCAGGATTAACAAGAATTTGATGACATTCAAGTTGACCTTAGATGATGGCACTATTCCCCAAGTTTCACAACGTCAAAACCCAAAGTTAAAATATTTGAGTATTCTCATAAATTAAATGACATGTATTTAACTAATAAAACATAAAATTTCGTAAACCATCCTTATGATGTGCCCACACAAAACTAGTTAAACAAATAGCTAATTAGATGTGGCCATTTTAGTAGCTAATTAGCTCTAATAGTGTTTCCACTTGCATGCTTTTAGCCTATTGCAACTTGTGAGGCTATATGGCTGTAACGGCTACTGCAAGACTTAAGGGTCGAAGCTCCCACTCCAACCCCAATCTATTGCGACAACATTAGTAGCTTATAGCCAGCCAAGAACCCCATTTTCCATGCTCGCACGAAGAACATAGAAGTGCACCAAGAACACAAGGAGTAACAAGAGGAAGAAGAAGTTGAATCAACTATAGCAGTCGACACATTTGGAAGAGCCGGAGTAGACGGCTGAGTGAAGAAGGACAAAGCCGACTAGAAGATAAAGGCTAGGACCAGAACATGGTCAGATGTGGTCAAGTGCCTGAAGAAGGAAGTGTTGGGAATCACCGCTTGGATTCACCTTCACCACTCGGCCACAACCGAGTAATCGCGGATCAATGCAGTAGAAAAATAGGAAATACAGAGAAAGACGCGATACACAGGAATTAACGTGGAAAACCCTATACGGGAAAAACCACGGGAGTGCGAGACTCCAAACCAAACTATGCACAGAGAAATATACAATGGCGAGCTGCAAGGCAACGACCTTGAGCTCGCTGTCCTCGCCACAGGCGGCGGAAATACACAGAGGCGTCTACCTCTTCGTCTCTCTCGCGCTCTATCTCTCTCTCGGCTGCTCTCACTTCGCTTCCTCTCAGTGAAAACAGAAAATGAGCAACAACAAACAACTGTTTGCCCTAAGTCATATTTATACACATATGACTTCCGGGCTATTTACAAATATAGCCTCAAGGGCTCTTGGCAAACATATTCACAAATATGTCCCCGCATCCGGATCTCCCTCCGGGTACATTCGTCATCCGGCTCCGTAACCGGGGTCTTCAGCATCCGGCTCCGTAGCCGGGGTATTCATCATCCGGCTCCGTAGCCGGGGTATTCATCATCCGGCACCGTAGCCGGGGTCTTCATCATCCGGCTCCGTAACCGCAACCGGGCTTGCCGTCATTCATCTCCGGACATCCCATCCGGAGGGACCGAAATCCCAACAAACTCCCCCTTCACTTCGGCATGGGATGTCTCTCCAACCCGATCCTCTTCCGGCATGCTTCTAGCTTGTCGGGTGTGAGCACCTTGGTCAGCATATCCGACCCGTTCTCGTCCGTGTGGATCTTCGTCAGCACGAACTCCTCGTCTTCTATCCTCTCTCGGATCCAATGGTATCTACGCTGGATGTGTTTCGTCCGGGAATGGTAGGCCGCGTTCTTCGCAAGGTGGATGGCACTCTGACTGTCGCAGTAGAGTCGGTACTCCTCCTGCCGGATACCGAGCTCTCTAATGAAGTCCTTCATCCATATTATTTCCTTGCCGGCTTCAACAGCTGCCATGTACTCCGCCTCCGTGGTTGACAACGCAACCGTCTTCTGCAGCCTCGACTGCCACGAAACGGCTCCCCCTGCATACGTCATCACATACCCTGATGTGGACCGGCTGGTATCTGCATCAGCCGACATATCCGAATCGGTGAAGCCGTCGAGTTCGGGCTTACCGGAGCCGAATTGGAGGCACACGTTTGCCGTGCCCTTCAGGTATCGGAGTATCCACTTGGCCGCGTTCCAATGCTCTTTGTCGGGATTGCTCATGTATCGGCTCACCACTCCGACTGCATATCCGATGTCCGGTCTCGTACACACCATGGCGTACATCAAGCTTCCGACGGCTGAGGCATACGGCACTTTCATCATATCCTCCTTTTCAGCCTTTGTCTTGGGGCTTTGCTTGCTGGACAGCTTGCAGTTTGCCGGGAGGGTCGATCCGACCGGTCTTGCCTCCGACATGTTGAACCGGTGAAGCACCTTCGTCACGTACTTCTCCTGTGACAGCCACAACTGCTTCTTCTTCCGGTCCCGGATGATGTGCATCCCTAATATTTGCCTCGCCGGACCCAGGTCCTTCATTGAGAAGGTTCGGTGAAGAGCCTTCTTCAGCATCCGTATCTTGACCTGGTCCCGTCCGACGATCAACATGTCGTCCACGTACAGGAGGAGTATTAGAGAGTCTCCTCCTTCGAACTTCTTCACAAACACGCAGTGGTCGGACTGCGTTTTGAGGTACCCTTCGTCGGTCATGAAGGAGTCGAACTTCCGGTACCATTGCCGGGGAGCCTGCTTCAGTCCGTAAAGGCTCTTCTTCAACCGGCATACCAGGTGCTCCTTCCCTTTCTTCTCGAATCCTTCCGGTTGCTGCATGTAGATCTCTTCTTCGAGGTCACCGTGAAGGAATGCCGTCTTCACGTCCATCTGTTCTACCTCGAGGTCCATGCTTGCCGCTATGCTCAGCACCGTCCGGATGGAGGTCATCTTCACTACCGGGGCAAATATCTCGTCGAAGTCGACGCCCTTCTTCTGCTGAAACCCCTTCACCACGATCCTGGCTTTGTATCTCGGGGGGTTTTCGGCATCTCCCGGTTTCAGCTTGAACACCCACTTGTTTCGAAGTGCCCGCTTTCCTTTCGGCAACTCCACAAGTTCATATGTGTGGTTCTCATGCAGGGAATCCATCTCGTCCTGCATGGCACTCAACCACCTGCGGCTCTGGGTGTCATGCTTTGCTTCTTCAAAGCTCTCCGGCTCCCCCTCGTCGGTTAGCAGCACGTGCTCTGGTTCCGGAAATCTCCGGGGGGCCCTCCTCTCTCTTAGAGGATATCTCCTTTCGGAAGCTTCGGTAACCGGTTCTTCCGATTCTTCTTCTTCATCCGAATCCATTTCGGGATCGGGGCCGGTTCCGGTATCGTTCTCATCTTCTTCGGCCGGTTCTGTTTCTTCACCGTCTTCGGCCGGATCCTCGAGTGCTAACCGGTCCCTTGCCGGTCGGGACTGCTCCTCGTAGAGTTGATCCTCACCGGTCGACTTGGAGCTCTTCACCTTCTTCTCCGACTCCCAGTCGGCGAGTGTCTTGTCCTCCATGAAGATGATGTCTCGACTCCTGAATATCTTCTTGTCGACCGGGTCCCATACTCGGTAGCCGAACTCGTCGTCGCCGTATCCGAGGAATATGCATGGCCGGGTCTTTGGATCTAACTTTCCTCTCCGGTCCTTTGCCACATGCACGTATGCGAGACACCCGAACACCTTCAGATGCCGGTAGGACACTTCCTTACCGGTCCACACTTTCTGCGGCGTGTCTCCGTCCAAAGGTACTGAGGGTGATCTGTTTATCACATACGTCGCCGTCGACATTGCCTCAGCCCAAAATCCCTTGGGTAATTTCGCATGCGCCAGCATACTCCGGACCCTCTCCATTATGGTCCGGTTCATCCTCTCGGCCAGCCCGTTCAGTTCCGGCGTCTTCGGCACAGTAAACTCGAGTCGGATACCCTTCGAGCGACAGTACTCCTGGAACTGCCCCCGGTATTCCCCTCCGTTATCCGCTCGTATCGCTTTCAGCTTCTTGCCGGATTCCCTTTCCACTCTCGCGTGGAGTTCTTTGAAGACGCACAACACTTGGTCCTTTGTCTTCATCGGTGCCGTCCACAGTTTTCGGCTATGATCATCGATGAATGTTACGAAGTACTGGGCTCCGCCATGTGACTTCGTCTCTACCTGACACACGTCAGTGTGCACCAACTCCAATGGTGCGCTACGTCTCGTCGGTGGCCTTGAGTGGAAGGAGGTTCGGTTCTGCTTACCGGCCAGGCAATCGGTGCACTTCTCCAGGTGCACATGCTTCACTGGGATAAGGTTGTCTTCTGCAAGCCTCTTCATCCCCTTCTCACTCATGTGGCACAGTCTTTTGTGCCACAGCTCACCGGCAGTGTCGGCTGCCACATTCAGCTCTTCCGGACATAACCGGGCATTCATCAGGTACAGTGTGTTGACTTTCCGGGCCCGAGCCACTATCAGGCTCCCCTTGCTGAACTTCATTACGCCGTTCCGGATGCTACCTGTGTAGCCTTCATCGTCTAGCCTCCCGGCCGAAATCAGGTTCAATCGAACCTCCGGAACGTGACGGACATCCTTCAGCAGCATTTTGCATCCGGTCGGGGTTGTCAACCACACGTCTCCGATGCCGGCAATCCGGCACGTACCTTCATTTCCCATCCGAACACAGCCATGCTCGCCGGCTGTGTAGGATGAAAAGTATCTTCTCTCCGGGGTCAGGTGGAACGACGCTCCGGAATCGACCACCCAGGTCGTCTCATCGCCGGCAATGTTTAGTTCACCTTCTTCGGTGATGAGCATGATCTCCTCTTCACTTGCCGCGAGTGCCGTCGTTCCTTTCCGGTCCTGCCCTCGTCGATCCGGACCTCTCCGGTCCGTGGCTCCCCGGTATGCACCGTTTCTCTCCGGTGACTTCTTCGAATCCGTGTCGTCGGCTCCGTTGTCCTTTCGGTAATGCCGACAATTCTTCCGAAAGTGCCCCGGCTTCCCACAGTGGAAGCATGTGGGTCTTCCTCTTGACTGCGACCGGGTCCCCGACTTCTCCCGTCTTTGCGGACTCCGGTTCCAGTGTCTTCCCCGTTCCGATTCGGTAAGCAGCGCCTTCGAGTCGGAGGCCGGTTCTTTATCTCTCCGACGCGCTTCTTCATTTAGAATACTTGTCTTTACCGTTTGTAGGGACAAGTTGTCTTCCGTGCAGGAGGTGCTGAGAGTCACCACCAAGTTCTCCCAGCTGTCCGGCAGTGTACACATCAGGATGATGGCTTGCATTGCATCCTCCAACGGGAACTTGATCGCCGCAAGCTGATTCACGAATCCCATGAACGTGCTTACGTGTTCCACCATACTCTCGCCGTCCCGGTACTTGAGATTCACTATCTTCCTCATCAGGGAGGTCCGGTTCAACGCATTCTTCCTCTCGTAGAGGCCCGACAGCTTCTTCCACATCTCATATGCGTTGGTGTCGTTTGCCACATGTTGTAGGACGCTCACGTCGACGTATTGTCGGATCGTCGCTACGGCTTTCCGGTTCAGGAGCTTCCACTCCGACTCAAGTACCCCTTTCGGTATTTCCGACCTGTCAATCGGTTCGTACAGGTCCCGAACAATCAGAAGGTCCTCCATCTTGATCTTCCAGTCGGCGTAATTTTGTGCATTCAGCACCATCATCATCGGCTGCCCGCTGCCGCCGCCTTCCATTTTCTGCAACAGTCGCTCTGATACCAGTTTGTTGGGAATCACCGCTTGGATTCACCTTCACCACTCGGCCACAACCGAGTAATCGCGGATCAATGCAGCAGAAAAATAGGAAATACAGAGAAAGACGCGATACACAGGAATTAACGTGGAAAACCCTATACGGGAAAAACCACGGGAGTGCGAGACTCCAAACCAAACTATGCACAGAGAAATATACAATGGCGAGCTGCAAGGCAACGACCTTGAGCTCGCTGTCCTCGCCACAGGCGGCGGAAATACACAGAGGCGTCTACCTCTTCGTCTCTCTCGCGCTCTATCTCTCTCTCGGCTGCTCTCACTTCGCTTCCTCTCAGTGAAAACAGAAAATGAGCAACAACAAACAACTGTTTGCCCTAAGTCATATTTATACACATATGACTTCCGGGCTATTTACAAATATAGCCTCAAGGGCTCTTGGCAAACATATTCACAAATATGTCCCCGCATCCGGATCTCCCTCCGGGTACATTCGTCATCCGGCTCCGTAACCGGGGTCTTCAGCATCCGGCTCCGTAGCCGGGGTATTCATCATCCGGCTCCGTAGCCGGGGTATTCATCATCCGGCACCGTAGCCGGGGTCTTCATCATCCGGCTCCGTAACCGCAACCGGGCTTGCCGTCATTCATCTCCGGACATCCCATCCGGAGGGACCGAAATCCCAACAGGAAGATGAATTAGAGAAAACCAATTCAGACAAAAGCGGGAACAAATCGGAGACAACCAATTCGGTTGAATGGTTTGATTCGGATGAGTCGAATCACATGAAGGCCAAGCAGACAAAAGGGAGTTGAAGATGATGCCAACACAAAGGAGCTTACGGGTCGAGAAGCGCCAATGTCACGATAACAAGGTAGCTAAGATGGGCCTCATGAGTAGACATGCCGACCATGGAGGTCAAGATACACGGAACTAGAGGAGTCGAGCAGCGTTGGACCGGAGTAGTCGTGAAATGTGGAACCAACAGGACAAGGACCGTGAGCAAGGCATGAAGACACTAGGAGGAGCCGGAGATAGGGACCGACGAATGATGACACGACACACCGACCTCATGTTGAGCTTGAGGGGGGCTGTTGAGCAAGCAAGCTCAACATGGGCCAGATCGGCTTAACAAGCCGAGAGTGAGATCGGATGAAGAACGGTCGGATAAGCCCGAACCGGATTGGAGAATCGGATTTGAGAACCGTATCCGTGAGGAGCTGGTAGGCCGTTAGAGTCCTATGATCCTCGTCTAGTAGCTCAGTTATGAGCACTAAAGTACCTGTTAGTACTTCTTTCAGTCCTTTTTAGGGACTTGTATAAAAGTGCTCTCAGGGGACATTGTATGTACAGAGCGTTAAATTTTGTAATCTATGTTGTTGAGCAGCAAGCTCAACCGGAGCCGGATCGGCTGAATAAGCCGGAGCCGGTAAGCGAGACGGATCGGGCGAAACGGATCGGTATGACGGTGAGCAACCGAACCAGCAAGCAGTGGAGGCCGGGTGCAATCCGTAACCGGAAGTCCAATCGGAAGCCTAGTATAGGATAGACTACTAGGTAGCTATAGTCTCGTAGTAAGTGTCAGATGCTCGTGTGAGCATTGAAGTACATGGTACTTCTGTCAGTCCCAAGAGGACTTGTATAAATAGTGCTACTTAGCATAGTGTGTATACAGAGTCTTGAAATAATTTTGAAATTGTGTTCTGCTCTCTCTCTCTCCTCTCTCTCTCTCTCTCTCTCTCTCTCTCTCTCTCTCTCTCTCTCTCTCTCTCTCTCTCTCTGTGTTGTTCTCTGTTTTACGCTTCCGCAAACACTCACGTTTACATGGTATCAGAGCGCGAGGGTTGAGAACCTCTGCTGCAGACATTTACTCTTGAGAAGAAAACCCTAACAGGTCGAAAACAGACACAGTAGAAGACATGGATAGAGGCATGGCTACGTCGCTCCCAGTTGTTGTCTGTCTGGCCGGACTAGCCTCAACACAGGTGTCTATCCGACACTTCTCCAAAGGGGTGGTTAGGATTGGATGCTAGGTTACACGCGTAAGATGATTACAATTAAGCACAGACGGTAAACAATACGAGATACAGATAAACACGCAATAATTACTATTGTATTTCTTCCGTCAAAACCCTTTACAAATCATCGGATCCTTTTATAGGCATCCGGCAAGGTTACAATCGGTGCGCTTAGGCAACCGACATCCGAATCGGTCCGGATCCGGATCGGTACAACTGTACCGGATCCATCCCTCCGAATAATAATTCTGCTATTATTTACTTCCTATTATCCGATCCGATTCCGCCTTCCCACTTGTCCTTGCTCTTCTGACCGGCCAACACATGGCACGTCCGTGGGAAAGTGCCTTGCACTTCGAATCCACTCCTGGCCTCAGTCTTCCTCCAAAATATCGAGCACACTCTGCTCGATGGTGTCAAGTGGTGCTTCTTCGTCTTGTTCCTGTTCCTTGCCTGCCTGGTCTCCGACCTCCGGTTGGGCGGGCTGTTCCGTAAAAATTTGCTGCTCCGGCTCTGCTTGATTCTGTGGTGCCGGTGCCTCCTCACCGCTTCGTCCAGGTTCTTCCTGTTCTCCCTCCGTTCCTGGCTCTGTTCTGTTACCAGTGTCGCTTTCTCCGGTCTCGACTGGTCGACTCGATATGCCTCCTTCCTCTGCTCTGGTGTCTTCCGGTCTCAGCTCTTCTTCTTCTCCGGCATCGGTCTGCTCCTGCTCTTCTTCAAGTTCGTCTTCGGGTATTCCTTGTCGGGGCTGTTCGGTGTTGTTTGGTTCATCTTCAGCCGGTCGCGTTCCCTCACCAATAGTGGTTGGCGTCGTTCTTCCCTTAGCTTCCTGTCGTAACCGGTCCTGCTCGTATCTCTCCAACTCCAACTGAGTTGCGAGCTGCCCGTCATCCAACCTCTCTACCAACCCTCGGATTTCTTTGAGGTGTTCTTCTGCTAAAGTGTAGAAATCCTCCGACAATTCTTCCCGAATGGCGACGATACTTTCTTCATCCATCTTGTAGAACTTGTCACCGGTCTTCCTCCGATTCTCGGCATCCGCTCGGAGTGTCTGCAGCTCGGCTGCCTGTTGTGACCACTCCTTCCATAGCTTTTCCGTACTTTCGTTGATGCTTGCCTGAGCTCGGGTACTCCATCCTGACATGATGAGCTTGATCCGGTCAACCCCTGCCTTAGCATGCGCATAAGCTTCCTGCTTTTCCTTCCTTGCCCGTTTTATAATGTCGGCCATTATCTGAGCCTGGGCCTCGTAATCCGCTTTCTGCTTTTCATAGGTACTTTGCAGTTTGCTAATCGTGAAGGTCGATTTTTCCTTTTCTTCATTCCTGATCTTGGTCAGGTCCAGCTTTTCCCGCCTTAGCACCTCTAATTCCTTCCTCCTCTCCGTTGCTTGGGCTATTTCCGCCGACAATGCTTCCTTGTTGGCACTGACCTCATCCATCGCCTTAGCCAGGTCTAATCGGGTCTCTTTGAGCTGTTCTTTCAGCTTCTCTATTTGCCGGTCGTAGTCTGCTGCCCGTTTTTGGTTGTCCGACTCGGCCTGCTTGTGATCTCGGTAGAGACGGTCGAAGTCCTCCGTCTTCTGCTTCAGGCGTCGGTTTGCCTGAGCTCTTAACCGATCGTCCCGGTCCTTCTGTTGTCGGAGTTCTTCCTGCAGTCGTTCTATCTCTTGCTCGGCATGTCGACGTAGTCGGTCCTTCTCCTTTTGCAGCTTCTCTTTTTCTTCTTGCAGTCAGTCATTAGCGGCTCGACCTTTCCGGAGGCCTTCTTCCATTTTTCGTCTGTCGTCCTCCACCGCTTTCCGCTGCTCCCTTTCTCTTTCCCTTAATGCCTCCTGAGCTTTTAAATCCTCTCATAAGGTTTCTATTATTTTTTCGGTCTCAGGGCCGGTTTGCAAGGCCGGTTCCGGTTCCGGTTCTAGTTGCTTCCTTGTTGTCCCGACCGGCTCGGTGACAACTTGTGCTTGTTGAATTCCTTCCCTTGCCTGCAACAACTCCCCTTGCATTTCCTCGATCTGTGTTCAGAGCGCGACCAACTCCTGAGTTGTTGTATGCGTCAGCTGTTGCCTACACGTTTCTTCTTTTTCTAACTGGTTCGCTACTCCCGATAACTGCTCCGAAAGCCATCGCAGCCATTGTGGCTTTGTTCTTCCTGTGTCGGGGTGGCCTTGCTCACTTAACTCAGGTTGTTTTTCCGGCCTCTTCTCTGGCTCCGGCTCCGGCGCTTGTTCCTTCTTCTTCTCTGGGATGACCGGTTCTCTGAAGTTCGGCCCAACCGGTGTCGGTGCTGCTTCCTTCGGTACGGGTTCCGGTGCTGTTTCCGCCTCGGCTACTGGAGATGGTCCTTGCGCCCTCTGCTGAGTTCTGTCCACTGGTGGAGCCGGTCCTTTCGCCCGTTTCTCCCGACCTTGTCTTGTTGGGAGTCTTACCAGTGGTTCGGATGAGTCTTCTGTTTCAGCTTCCTCCTCCGGTGCGGTTACCAAACGGACCTTTTGTATAAAGACCTCTGGTTCCGGTTCCGGCCGTCGCAGCGTTATATGGATTGGTTTGCGCGCTACCGGTTCCTCCTCGGCCGATTTCCCTTTGCCTTTACCTGCCGGTTTTGCCTTTGTTGCCGGCTCCTGTTGCTGTCGGGATGATCCTTCCCCCTGCTGTTCTGCTTCTTGCTGGGTCCATCCGGGGATGTGTTTCTCCAAGATCTGTCGGCGCTTTGTGACCTTTTTCAGCGTCGTCTCCTGCCGACCTCTTTTCTTTTGTGTGATGGGGAGCACCGGTGGGACTAACACCGTTAGCCATTGTGCTATCCCGGCCCATGGCTTTTTTCCTTCCACAAGATTTTTGATGGCCTCCTTCAATCCTTCGGTTATGAAATGGAGCCAGTCTATTTGTAAGCCTTCGTACGCTGCTATTAAGAACGCTGCCCGGTACTTGGCTATGGCCGGGGGACGGGGATTCACGAATCTGTATTCCATCATGGCGCGGGCCACTTCTCCGAACAGCAGGTTCTCTCCGCCCTGCGTTCGATACGCCTTGCTGCTGATAGAGTACTCCCCGAAATATTCGAACAGGATTTCACTTGAAGGGTTTTCGATTGTTTGAAGTCCTCCTGCTTTTATCCCCGTGAGCGCCTGCACCGCTCCTTCCGTGACTTCTGATATATCAATCGATGCTGCCGCCTGCTCTGGTTCTGCGTGTGGTGGAGCGTCGGCGATCCGCATCAATCCTTTTAACCCGTTCTCCCTCATCCATTGGCGTGCCTCTTCCGACAGTACCATTGTTTCAAATTCTTCTTCTGCTGCCTGTTGTTCGGGATCGCGCTGTGTGTGCTCTGTGCGTCGGGTCGCTCTTCTGTGCTTCTGCGCCTGTATGTAGGAAAATTCGTAAAAAGTGAGCCCTTCGCAGGCCTGTGTCTTATATAGTGGGTTGTGCCTCGAGCCGCCCTTTTTCGTTTCCCGCGCATGTTCCTCTCCCGCCATAATTAGTATGTCCTTTCTTGTTTGCCGCGTGTGAGTGCCCCCGTTCCATGCTTTAAATAGCAAGTACGCGCACGTCCTTCTTTAATGCATGGCGCCTCTTCGTTGCATGGTGGCGCTCCCACCTCTTGTGATCTCCCCATCATTACTATGATTCGCGTCGATTTTGCCCACGTCTTCTTTTTTTATTTTTTATTTTTCTTTCTTTTCTTCGTTTTTCTTTTTTTTTTCTTTTCTTTGTTTGGACCACGTCATTTGCTGGTCCCCCCCGATTTGTTCGGGTCGGTTCGTGTGGATACCGGATGCTTCTGTCGGTTTTCCGGGATAGTCTTTGTCAGTATCGGTGTCGGTTCTTCCTCGGTCCGAATATCTTCAGCAGCGTCTGTCGGTGTCGGTTCCTCATCTTGCCGGATTTCCGGGTTTTGCTTGAACAGGTTGGCTGGCATATTTCCCTTATACGGCTTTAGCCGAAATCCATTTGCCCACTTGCCGATGACATCTCCAGACAACGTGCCGAGCTGATACGACCGATTGTACTCCTTGGTGATCCAGAACAGTCCGGTCCATCGAAAGCGCAACTTTCATGGCATGTTCCCCATCCGTGTCTGGAATAGTAGCACCGGTTTCCCGACTTCGAACTCCTTTTCATTGCCACGCCGGTGCCGGTCCACGAAAGCTTTTCTCCTCCTTTGCTCCAGTTCGAGTTGTAGTAAGCTGGCTATTCGGTTTTCTTCTAATTCCAACAACGTCGCCAGCCGGATTCGTTCGGACTCGTTCTCACTTAAGCCCTCCTTCACCTGAATCCGTAAGCTTGGGATCTGGAACTCTACTAGCATGACCGCTTCTAACCCGAATGCTAGTCGGAACGGGGTTGTTCGGATGCTGGTTTTGTACGTTGTTCGGTACGCCCATAGCGCGCTTTGCAATTTCGTATCCCAGTCGGTCCCGTTCTCGTTGACGATTTTTCGTAGGATGTTCTGCAAAGTTTTGTTCGTTGATTCCGCTAGTCCATTGGCTTGAGGGTAGTAGGGAGTACTCTTTTTATGTACCACCGCGTAAAATGACGTCAGGCTTTCTACTACCTGTCTCCACACCCCTGGACCGGAACCAGAAGCTCCGTCCCAACTCTGGACCGGCCTGCAATGAGAAACGGTTCCGACAGGTTGTCGGAAGCCTGATCTACTTAACCATCACCCGACCCGACATCAGCTATCCGGTCGGCATGCTAAGTCAGTTCATGTAGAAGCCGACCGTGGAGCACCTTCAGTGCGCACAACGCATATTACGGTATGTTAGCGGCACTAAGGACCGGGGACTGCTATACCAGCGAGGTATACCCGAAGAGCTTGTCGGTTACACAGATGCTGACTGGGCCGGCGATGCGTCTAATCGCCGCTCCACTTCCGGATACATGTTCTCCATTGGTAGCGCGGCCGTTGCGTGGAGCAGCAAGAAGCAGCCCACAGTGGCTTTGTCAAGCACTGAGGCTGAGTACCGGGCCGCTACTGTTGCCACTTGTGAAGCCATCTGGCTTCGGCTACTGCTGCGAGACTTGCGGATCGAGGTACCGACCCCAATCCCGATTTACTGCGATAACATGAGCAGCCTGCAGCTCGCCAGGAACCATGTGTTCCATGCTCGCACAAAGCACATCGAGGTGCACTACCACTTCGTGCGTGAGCGGGTCCTGAGCGGTGAAGTTGACCTACGGTATGTTCATACGGATCGGCAAGTTGCCGACATCTTCACCAAGCCGCTCGGATCGGACAAGTTGCAGCACTTTACCGCCATGCTTGGTATTTAGCATCTCGACGTGCCGCACTCGAGGGGGAGAAGCAAGGGCAAAGTCTCTACCGAAACGGGCAAAGGCCAAAAAATTGTTGAACCCGTCGGTAAGAGGAGAGTCGGAAGAAGAGGAGACAAGAAGATGAAGGAAGCCGAGTCGACGAAGGAAGTCGACACATCCGAATAGGTCGGAGCAAGCGGCTGTGAAGAAGAGTTGTGCACTCAGGAAGAGAAGTGCATGTTGTGCGGAGGTCATCATGACGGTACTGACCATGATGCGGAGTCAAATGAAGAATTCAATTTCGGTTCACCGGCTGAAGAAGCCGAGGGAAGCATGGAGAAGGCCAAGACTCGGAAGTGGTCCGATGTGGTGAGAGGCCTGAAGCCGAAAGTCGAATCGGAGTGTACCGATTCGGACAAGAGCTGGAACGAGTCGGAGACAGCTGACTCGGATCAACAGATGGATCCGGATGAGTCGGATCAACCGAAGGCCAAGGGGACACGGACACAGCGGAAGTCGATGCCATCGTGGGAGAACCGACAGATTGGCAAGCGCCAGGGTCACAGCAACATGAGTGTTGAGATGAGCCTATTGAGCAGACATGCCGACCGAGAGGGTCGAGGCGCGCAGAACAAAAGGGGTCGCGGCAAACGGGACCGGACCGGACGAGGAGCGCGAGCAAGGCGGAGTGATGCCAGGAGAAGTCGCTTGGAAGAACCGACTGCCACAGAGGTCGACACTACGACCCCACCTCAGGTTGAGCTTGAGGGGGAGTGTTGAGCGGCAAGCTCAACCGGAGTTGGATCGGCTGAATAAGCCGGAGCCGGTAAGCGAGACGGATCGGTATGACGGTGAGCAACCGAACTGGCAAGCAGTGGAGGCCGGGTGCAATCCGTAACCGGAAGTCCAATCGGAAGCCTAGTATAGGATAGACTACTAGGTAGCTATAGTCTCGTAGTAAGTGTCAGATGCTCGTGTGAGCATTGAAGTACATGGTACTTCTGTCAATCCCAAGAGGACTTGTATAAATAGTGCTACTTAGCATAGTGTGTATACAGAGTCTTGAAATAATTTTGAAATTGTGTTATGCTCTCTCTCTCTCTCCTTCTCTCTCTCTCTCTCTCTCTATGTTGTTCTCTGTTTTACGCTTCCGCAAACACTCACGTTTACATATGTTTTCCTTCTGCTCTCTCTGTCTTTCCCGCATAATGTACTCTCTCTCTCTCACCATAGATATTCGATTGTGCTTTCTATTGCTATATGGCAGAGCCGGATCTAGTTTGTTTAGCTTCCGCACTTTAATCTTTACCACACCACCCTAGCTGGCTTTGGGATTGGAAGCGGTAATGCCAATGGAATTTCACATTCCGAGTTTGCGTGTACAAGTACGAGAGCGGTTGAGCGAACAAGAATCGTGATGGGTTCGATTGGAGAAGTTGTGCAAACTCAAAGAGCATCGGATATTGAGTCTACTGCAGGTGCAATTGGAACAACGACGAAGGAAAGCGTTCATGGATCGCCACCAAAAGGGCAACGAGAAGGAATTCGGAATTGAAAAACCGGTGTTGGTATTTCAGACACGGATGGGGAGCATGCAGGATAGCTCTGATTCAGATATACGGGACCTTATTGGATAACCAAAAGATTTAAGGGATCCTATCAACTGGGAACCTTAGCTGGGGAATTGCTCAACAAATGGGTGAACGGATTCTAGCTAAAACCGTATCAAGGACGGATGCTAGCAAACTTATTCAAGGCTCTGTAGTGACACGTAAGAAACAAGGATGTAGGGGATAAGAGGACGACAGACACCAGAGGCCAGCTGAACGAAACGAACTTTCATAGCAACGACGTCTCTAGAAAAGCACCGTAATTAACTAGGTTGCAGAATCAGCAGAACTAACCGCGGCTGGAAAAATTTACGACATCCGGAGTTGGCAGGTAGATCAAATAGTACGACCGACGTAAGCACACCCCCGACTTGGCTAAAGAACCTTGACGATGTGAAACGCCTTCGGTCGCTATGAGAGGAGCACTTCCTAGACCATCAAAACCTATTCGCATGAAGCTAAGGAGGAAAGAGACGGTGCAAGGACAACTAGCCGGTAGGAAACACCAGGAGACTGCCGACGAGGAAGAGCTAGAAGAAGAAGAGGAGCAACCGGTCCAGAGACGTAGAAGAGTGTATCATGACGATCATATGTGTAGGGGGAGCGAATTAGGTCCTGATTTAGACATAACACCGACCGTCAAGTCAACAGTGGTGGACTCAAGGCTGGTGGAGCACGTAGACAGGGCAAGACCAGAAGCGGTTCAAACGGTTTAGTCGGAACCAGAGTCAGAAAGGCAAACTCAATTGGGTCAGGCAAATGAGCAAAGGAATGAGGTAGACAACTGGCTAGAGAACCTGAGTGGTTCGGAAATAGGAATGCAAGAAGAGTCGATGTTGCAGATCCTAAGGGAAGCTTGAGAACAAGGAGGAATGCTATGAGTTAGGAGGAATGTCGGTGGCGGCACATGAGTTTGCAGTAATCACCCAACACGAGACTTGCCAGCAACTACTTGAATGGTTGGGACAACAAGTCACCGGGGTGGCAAAACGAGTGGACGCAGAATGGTGGGAATGGATGAATCAGTCCACACTAGAGGGAAGGATAGTGACAATGGTTGGACAATTGGCGGAGACCCATAGCTGCATTCAGGCGTTGGAGAAAGAATTGGAAAAGTTCAAGGAGTTATTGGCCATATAGGCACATCTAGGCTAGGAGAACACAACAGAGTTGGAATCAATGGTACCAAATACAATACCGAACAAAGCTTGGAGGGAGGAACCGATTGCAGACACGACACCGGAGAAAGAAAAAGAATGGGAGAAGGAGCTAAAGGCTTTGAAGGATGAATTGGCCGCGCAAGACACATTGAATGAAAAGGAGAAACAATTCCGAAAATCAGCCGAAGACGAGAAGCGGAAAATGGAGGGATTCCGAAGGATGCAAGGAAACATGGACTCGGTAAAGGAAGAAAAATATGCCCTGCAGCAAGAGAAGGACAAGCTCTGACAAATGGCAAAAACCGAAATCGAACGGTTGAAAGAAGAGCTCCGGCAATAGAAGGATAGGGACGATCCGTTGCGGGCACAATCAAACCGATGTGTGAAAGAAAAAATGGAGGATTTCGAAAATTTGTACCGGGAGCACATGGATGATTATAAATAATATGACTGGCAGCGCAAAAAACTAAAGGACGCCCGCACAAAGGTGAAGGAGAAAACGGAAGCCTTGGTGGTGCAAGAGAAAGTTTTGGAGGAGACAACGGTGAAACTATTGGAAGCCGCAACAAAGGAATGGATGGAGCTACTAACCGAGCAAACCTGAAGAATCAAACGGTCGAAGGTGGTATTGGATAAGGTATAGGCGACCTACCAAACTCAAGTAGCGAATTATGAGATTCAAGCAACAGTCACAACACAGTTGATCATTCAACATAAGCAACAAAAGCAAGCGACGGAGTAGAAAGTACGATTGGGGATTAAGAGAATCCGGATGATTGTCACAACTGGCAGGAATGGATGCGAGCAAGATTGGACCAGTAGTCACAGCCGAACCTCAACCGGAGACGCAGAGAGCAGAACCAGAGTCGCAAAAGCTGCAACCAAAGATACAACAAGAGTAGCAACCAAAGCAAGTAACCAGGCCACAACAGGGTGAGTATGAGCAACAAACGGCTGGTGTAGATCAACAACAACAATAGACAGTAGATGAAGAAGAGCGACTGAAACCGGTCGACTAGGACATCCAAGACACTCTCGAGGAGGAATAAAGGAGTCGGTGAATACCCCTGGGTTCGACGTGCAAGGCACTGTCCCATTAGACGTGCCATGTGTTGGCCATGGAGGGGAGAATGTTCTGAGAGTGTGAACTGGAAATCAAATATTAGATAACTAGAAAAGTATATGAAGTAGTGACGGATCTGGATGGATGTATTGATCCAGATCAACACTGTTTTGTATTTATTAGAGAGTGAGTAATATAATTCTTGTCGTTTTATCTTGTCTGCTTGCTGTCTATGCTTGCATTTTCTAATCTTACACGTGTAACCTATAATCGGTTAATATGTATATGTTCCGGAAAGTAACCGGATGAGTGTATAAGTTGTAACGACATTAATCTATCTCTCTTACCACACCTTTGGAGAAGTATTCCGGAAAGGGGATACCTTGTGTTTGTGGATGAAGTCTAGCCCAGGATAAACATTTTCTTTTCTAGAAGACGAAAAAATTGTCTCTATCTTGTTCGCTTTGTCGGCAGTAGAGGATTCTTGTAACCCCCACACTCTAATACCATGGAAACATATGTTAGGAAACAGGTCCCTCCAGATGGGAAGTGAGAAGAACAGTGTTGATGGGAATCCGGATGTGGAGTACCCGGTAACGGAAGACCTGGTGAGAACTGGATGTGGAGTACCTGACAACGGAAGATCCGGTGAGAACTGGATGACGAGTACCCGACAATGAAAGACCCGGTGAGAACTGGATGTGGAGTACCCGGCAACGGAAGAACCGGTGAGAACTGGATGACGAGTACCCGACAAGGAAGACCCGGTGAGAACCGGATGTTGTAGGCCTAGTGAGAACCTCTCATCGGATGGAAGGGATATATATGTAAATATGTTCCAGAGAGCCCATTGGGGCTATATTTGTAAATAGCCCAAAAGTCATATTTGTATAAATATGACCTAGGGCAAACATAATAGTTATGATGATAGAGTTATTGGTGTAACCTCTGTACAGTGCGTAAGAGAGAGAGAGAGAGAGCGACATGTTGGGATTTCGGTCCCTCCGAATGGGATGTCCGGAGATGAATTATGGTTACGGTTACGGTTACGGTTACGGTTACGGTCCCGGCTACGGAGCCGGATGATGAATGTACCCGGAGCGAGATCCGGATGCGGGGACATATTTGTGAATATGTTTGCCAAGGGCCCTTGAGGCTATATTTGTAAATAGCCCGAAAGTCATATGTGTATAAATATGACTTAGGGCAAACAGTTTTATGTTGTTGCTCATTTTTATGTTTTCAGCCGAGAGAGCGAAGTGAGAGTAGCCGAGAGAGCGAAGTGAGAGCAGCCGAGAGAGAGAGAGAGAGGAAGAGGTCGACGCCTCTGTGCATTACCGCCACCTGTGGCGAAGACAGTGAGCTCAAGGTTGTTGCCTTGTAGCTTCACCATTGTACATCTCTGTGTATAGTGATAGTTGGAGTTTGAGGACTCCCGTGGTTTTTCCCATTTAGGGTTTTCCACGTAAAACACCCTGTGTACTCTTCTCTCTATTGTTTTCGTGCATTTTATATTTCCTGTTTTCTGTGAGGTGATCCTATTCCTCGGTTGTGGCCGAGCACTGTGTGCAACAAAGTGGTATCAGAGCACGGTAACACAGAAAATGGAAGGCGGCGGTAGTGGGCCTCCGGGCATGATGGTGTTGAACTCACAGAACTACGCCGACTGGAAGATAAAGATGGAAGACCTTCTCATCGTCTGAGACCTGTATGAACCGATCGACAATGCCGAGATACCCAAGGGGGTAATAGAGTCGGAGTGGAAGCTCCTGAACCGGAAAGCCGTAGCGACGATCCGGCAATATGTCGATGTAAGCGTTCTACAACATGTGGCGAATGACACCAACGCATATAAGATGTGGAAGAAGCTGTCGGGCCTCTACGAGAGGAAGAATGCGTTGAACCGGACCTCCCTGATGAGGAAGATAGTGAACCTCAAGTACCGGGATGGCGAGAATATGGTGGAACACGTGAGCACCTTCATGGGATTCGTGAACCAGCTTGCGGCGATCAAGTTCCCGTTGGAGGATGCAATGCAAGCCATCATTCTGATGTGTACATTGCCGGAAAGCTGGGAGAACTTGGTGGTGACTCTCAGCACCTCCTGCACCGAAGATAACTTGTCTCTACAAACGGTAAAGACAAGCATTTTGAACGAAGAAGCGCGTCGGAGAGATAAAGAACCGGTTTCCGATCCGAAGATGCTGCTTACCGAATCGGATCGGGGAAGACAATGGAACCGGAGTCCGCAAAGACGGGAGAAGTCGGGGACCCGGTCGCAGTCAAGAGGAAGACCCACATGCTTCCACTGTGGGAAGCCGGGGCACTTCCGGAAGAATTGTCGGCATTACCGAAAGGACAACGGGGCCGACGACACCGATTCGAAGAAGTCACCGGAGAGAAACGGTGCATACCGGGGAGCCACGAACCGGAGAGGTCCGGATCGGCGAGGGCAGGACCGGAAAGGAACGACGGCACTCGCGGCAAGTGAAGAAGAGATAATGCTCATTACCGAAGAGACGGAGCTAAACCTTGCCGGTGAAGAGATGACCTGGGTGGTCGATTCCGGAGCGTCGTTCCACCTGACCCCGGAGAAGAAATACTTCTCATCCTACACAGCCGGTGAGCACGGCTGTGTCCGGATGGGAAATGAAGGTACATGCCGAATTGCCGGCATAAGAGACGTGTGGTTGATGACATCAACCGGATGCAAGATGCTGCTGAAGGATGTCCGACACGTTCCGGAGGTTCGATTGAACCTGATTTCGGCCGGGAGGCTAGACGATGAAGGCTACACGGGTAGCATCCAGAACGGTGTCATGAAGTTCAGCAAAGGGAGCCTGATAGTGGCTCGGGCCCGGAAGATCAACACACTGTACCTCATGAATTCCCGGCTATGTCCGGAGGAGCTGAACGTGGCAGCCGATACTGCCGGTGAGCTGTGGCACAAGAGACTGTGTCACATGAGTGAGAAGGGGATGAAGAGGCTTGCAGAAGACAACCTTATTCCAGTGAAGCATGTGCACCTGGAGAAGTGCACCGATTGCCTGGCCGGTAAACAGAACCGAACCTCCTTCCACTCAAGGCCACCGACGAGACGAAGCGCACCATTGGAGTTGGTGCACACTGACGTGTGTCAAGTAGAAACGAAGTCACATGGCGGAGCCCAGTACTTCGTGACATTCATTGATGACCACAGCCGGAAGCTGTGGACGGCACTGTTGAAGACAAAGGACCAAGTGTTGTGCGTCTTCAAAGAACTCCACGCGAGAGTGGAAAGGGAATCCGGCAAGAAGCTGAAAGCGATACGAGCGGATAACGGAGGGGAATACCGGGGGCAGTTCAAGGAGTACTGTCGCTCGAAGGGAATCCGGCTCGAGTTTACTGTGCCGAAGACGCCGGAACTGAACGGGCTGGCCGAGAGGATGAACCGGACCATAATGGAGAGGGTCCGGAGTATGCTGGCGCATGCGAAATTACCCAAGGGGTTTTGGGCTGAGGCAATGTCGACGGCGACATATGTGATAAATAGATCACCCTCAGTACCCCTGGATGGAGACACGCCACAGAGAGTGTGGACCGGTAAGGAAGTGTCCTACCGGCATCTGAAGGTGTTTGGGTGTCTCGCATACGTGCATGTGGCTAAGGACCGGAGAGGAAAGTTAGATCCAAAGACCCGGCCATGCATATTCCTCGGTTACGGCGACGACGAGTTCGGCTACCGAGTATGGGACCCGGTCGACAAGAAGATATTCAGGAGTCGAGATATCATCTTCATGGAGGACAAGACACTCGCCGACTGGGAGTCGGAGAAGAAGATGAAGAGTTCCAAGTCGACCAGTGAGGATCAACTCTACGAGGAGCAGTCCCGACCGGCAAGGGACCGGTTAGCACTCGAGAATCCGGCCGAAGACGGTGAAGAAACAGAACCGGCCGAGGAAGATGAAACTGATACCGGAACCGGCCCCGATCCCGAAATGGATTCGGATGAAGAAGAAACGGAGGAGCCGGTTACCGAAGCTCCGGAACGGAGATATCCTCTAAGAGAGAGAAGGGCCCCCCGGAGATTTCCAGAACCAGAGCACGTGCTGCTAACCGACGAGGGGGAGCCGGAGAGTCTTGAAGAAGCAAAGCTTGACACCCATAGCCACAGATGGTTAAGTGCCATGCAGGAGGAGATGGATTCCCTGCATGAGAACCACACATATGAACTTGTGGAGTTGTCGAAAGGAAAGCGGGCACTGCGAAACAAGTGGGTGTTCAAGCTGAAAGCGGGAGATGCCGAAAACCCCCCGAGATACAAAGCCAGGATCGTGGTGAAGGGGTTCCAGCAGAAGAAGGGCGTCGACTTCGACGAGATATTTGCCCCGGTAGTGAAGATGACCTCCATCCGGACGGTGCTGAGCATAGCGGCAAGCATGGACCTCGAGGTAGAACAGATGGACGTGAAGACGGCATTCCTTCACGGTGACCTCGAAGAAGAGATCTACATGCAGCAACCGGAAGGATTCGAGAAGAAAGGGAAGGAGCACCTGGTATGCCGGTTGAAGAAGAGCCTTTACGGATTGAAGCAGGCTCCCCGGCAATGGTACCGGAAGTTCGACTCTTTCATGACCGACGAAGGGTACCACAAAACGCAGTCCGATCACTGCGTGTTTGTGAAGAAGTTCGAAGGAGGAGACTTTCTAATACTCCTCCTGTACGTGGACGACATGTTGATCATCGGACGGGACCAGGTCAAGATACGGATGCTGAAGAAAGCGCTTCACCGAACCTTCTCAATGAAGGACCTGGGTCCGGCGAGGCAAATACTAGGGATGCACATCATCCGGGACCGGAAGAAGAAGCAGTTGTGGCTGTCACAGGAGAAGTACGTGACAAAGGTGTTTCACCGGTTCAACATGTCGGAAGCAAGACCGGTCGGGTCAACCCTCCCGGCCAACTGCAAGCTGTCCAGCAAGCAAAGCCCCAAGACAAAGGCTGAGAAGGAGGACATGATGAAAGTACCATATGCCTCTGCCGTCGGAAGCTTGATGTACGCAATGGTGTGTACAAGACCGGACATAGGATATGCAGTCGGAGTGGTGAGCCGGTACATGAGCAATCCCGGCAAAGAGCACTGGAACGCGGTCAAGTGGATACTCTAATACCTGAAGGGCACGGCAAACGTGTGCCTCCGATTCGGCTCCGGTAAGCCCGAACTCGACGGCTTTACCGATTCGGATATGTCGGCTGATGCAGATACCAGCCGGTCCACATCAGGGTATGTGATGACGTATGCAGGGGGAGCTGTTTCGTGGCAGTCGAGGCTGCAGAAGACGGTTGCGTTGTCAACTACGGAGGCGGAGTACATGGCGGCTGTTGAAGCCAGCAAGGAAATAATATGGATGAAGGACTTCATTAGAGAGCTCGGTATCCGGCAGGAGGAGTACCGACTCCACTGCGACAGTCAGAGTGCCATCCACCTTGCGAAGAATGCGGCCTATCACTCCCGGACGAAGCACATCCAGCGTAGATACCACTGGATCCGGGAAAGGATAGAAGACAAGGATTTCGTGCTGACGAAGATCCACACGGACGAGAACGGGTCGGATATGCTGACCAAGGTACTCACACCCGACAAGCTGGAAGCATGCCGGAAGAGGATCGGATTGGAGAGACATCCCATGCCGAAGTGAAGGGGGAGTTTGTTGGGATTTCGGTCCCTCCGAATGGGATGTCCGGAGATGAATTATGGTTACGGTTACGGTTACGGTTACGGTTACGGTTACGGTCCCAGCTACGGAGCCGGATGATGAAGACCCCGGCTACGGAGCCGGATGATGAATGTACCCGGAGCGAGATCCGGATGCGGGGACATATTTGTGAATATGTTTGCCAAGGGCCCTTGAGGCTATATTTGTAAATAGCCCGAAAGTCATATGTGTATAAATATGACTTAGGGCAAACAGTTTTATGTTGTTGCTCATTTTTATGTTTTCAACCGAGAGAGCGAAGTGAGAGCAGCCGAGAGAGAGAGAGAGAGGAAGAGGTCGACGCCTTTGTGCATTACCGCCACCTGTGGCGAAGACAGTGAGCTCAAGGTTGTTGCCTTGTAGCTTCACCATTGTACATCTCTGTGTATAGTGATAGTTGGAGTTTGAGGACTCCCGTGGTTTTTCCCATTTAGGGTTTTCCACGTAAAACACCCTGTGTACTCTTCTCTCTATTGTTTTCGTGCATTTTATATTTCCTGTTTTCTGTGAGGTGATCCTATTCCTCGGTTGTGGCCGAGCACTGTGTGCAACACGACATACAGAGATTGTGTCTCTGTTGTAACCGCCACTAGGCGAAGATTGTGAGCAAGAGGTCGTTGCCTCTGTGCTCCCTATTGTATTACTTTACAAAGTGATAGTTTGGAGTTTGTGGACTCCCATGGTTTTTCTCTCTCAGGGTTTTCCACGTTAATATCCTGTGTATTCTCTTTCTGTTTTGTCGACTTACCTCCATTCCCATTTCGTCTGTGTTTTGATTGTTATCAAGTGATCTACGCTTCGGTTGTGGCCGGAGATTAATCCGCGTATTCCACGTCAAAATATGTGTGCAAAAGCGTATGTGAAAGATAGAGAGAACACACTCGGTTATTTGGAAGCACAATTGTTAGGTACACACAGAGTAGGGGTGAGAAAGAAAGAAAGAAAGAAAGATGTATTAACGTCTTCTAAGGCCAAATTTGGCCCATGAGACAATTGGTTTACAACAATACAGTATTTATCCAATCATCATAACTAAAATAAAATTAAGTAAAAAAAAATAGAACTTAAACTAAAAGAGTTCTAGTAGTGTACAATATGTAGTATACTCGAAAGTGACTATACACTAAGCCTAATTTTATTTCCATCCAAGCCTCTCGAAAAGAAGTGGGGGGTCAAAGGGTCTTGATGTGGGTTCCAATGTAGAGAGTGCCCTAGCCATGGCTTTTAGGCGGCGTAGCTCACGTTCCCTTATTTTCAATATTGCTTCCACATCACGTTGAGTTGCTTTGAAACCCGGCACCCGAGGACGTCTGGTTCTTCTCTGGTTTTCTGCCTCATCAATGGAAAGGCCGAGTGCTGCAAGTGTGTCGGCACCAAGTTTGAACTTACAAGGAGGATTCGTTTGGGATACAAATACTTAGTCTACGAGCTGACTCCCAAACTATAGACGATTTAAGATGATGACTTGTACCTCCCTCACATAACTTGTTGAGCTGCCTTAAAAGATTCCTACTTGAGGACATTATAAGCATCAAATTGAAGCTTTGTAGTAACACAGAGGACGAGATAAGAAGTAAATTGAAGGTTTGTAGTGACACTAGCGATGAGATAAAAAGTGTTGAATTGATGCTCCAAGATATGTTGGAAGCAAACAATGTTGTGTCTTTGAGGTACATCGTGTAAGGTTGGCCAATGGAGACTGGAAGGTCATGTGTTCAACCACAACACTCCACAATCGCATCCACAATGTCATAGAGAAATGAGAAAATCAGTATTCGGATCCAACACGTAATGCTAGTGGTCTAACTTTCTTTGCCGCTAAAGAAAATTAAATTACGATAAAGAGGCTATTTTCAAACTCGCATGAGACGAGAGATGTGTCTAGGGATTGGCTTGTGTGCAAGTGATCTCTCCCTGCTACTAGAGATGCTCGATAGACATAAGGACATGGGATGCATTACATAACATATATATGGTCTGCGGGATGGGATGGGCATGGTCGTAGACATATATGTGTGTGTGTGTGTGTGTGTGTGTGTGTACATATATGTATGTGTCAACCTTCGTTCATGAAATATATATATATATATACATACATGCACCCATCGACCCGATACACCTGCGTTCTTGGTCGAGGGACGGCAAGGATCAGAGGCGGTGGAAAAAAGCAAATTCCGACGGACCTGCTTTTCTTGCTCCAGGAACGTCGAGAGTCAGAGGCGGCAGGAGAAAAAGCAAATTCCGGAAGTGCCGACCCGAGCCAGCACTACAAAAGCGGCAACACAATTCGATTTCATTACTCAATTCCATTCCATTGGGTGCTGCGCGAGTGTTGCAATTAACGATGGCCTCGACATTCCCTAAATTCAGCCTTCTTCTTCTCCTCCTACTATTCTTCTTCGTATTCTCTCATGTCACGCCACTCGTGTTGTCCGGCATACCTGTGACGGGCGACAATGGCGACGACAGCAGCTGCTGGAACTGCGCCGGAAGTCCTGCCAATACCGACCCCCACCACAACGAGCTCCCCCCTCCCACCCCTATCGCCCACTTCCAAGCCCAAGATGATGAAGAAGAAGAACAACAACAACAAGACTCCTCCTCCTCAGAATTGATTTCCTTCCCACCCCAGGGGAGAGGGCGCCGCCGCCGCTTACTTACAACCACCACATAGATTGTCGGCTCGCCCCCATTCATCGTCCGCTCACCACGAATTCGTCATCCCCTTCCTCCTCCTCTCTGTCAATACTTAATTAATTACTTGATTCATTGATACTACCTACTCCTACTTCTACTACTATCTCATCGTCATCCACCACTATACATGTACATCATACATGCACACACATACATACATATGACTGACATATTTATATATATACCACCACTTCCATGCTGCTGCCATATTTCTCCTTGAACCTCGCCTTGTAGTTCCTTCCATGATTTAATATGGATGTACATATTCCTATCGTTTGTGAAATTCAAAATTTATAGTTCTCTTGTGCTCCTGGGTCATGCATGCAACATGATGTATTCTCTTGATTTTTTTCAAGGATAAACCTGAGTGTACCTAAGAGGTTTGTCCAGATAGTCAGCAATCATGGGGGTATTGTGCCAAACATTGGATTGTATTGAAACTCAAGAATCCCCATCCCAATGTGTGTGTGTGTGTGTGTGTGAGAGAGAGAGAGAGAGAGAGAGAGAGAGTTAGAATTAGAATTTTTATCGTCCATAAAGAAAGAGAGAGAGAGAGAGAGAGAAAGAGTAGGTAAGTGAAACGAAAAAAAAGATTGGATGGTTGGGCATGAGAGTTTACCCGGAAAAAAAAAGATTGGATGGTCGGGCATGAGAGTTTACCCGGAAGAAGCAACTCCATGAGAGTTTATACGGAAAAAAAAGATTGGATGGTTGGGCACGAGAGTTTACCCGGAAGAAGTTAACCATTCCACTCCTAAAGCTGTGTAGTTGCACATCCACATCCACTCTCTATAAATAGCAGCAGCCACCATGGTCTAAATAAGCACAGAATCATCTAATACCACATATACTTTTTTGACATTTACGAGATCTATCCATCTATCCCTCCCTAAATACATCATGTCTCTCCTCCCTCTTCCATGCATTATAATATTAATCATCATCTACTTGGGGGGCCTAGTGATCGCCCAACGGGATTTCTGCAGTAGATTCAGCTCCTCTAGACTGAATCTTCTTCATCATTCACCCGTATTCAACTCAACCAGGCTTAGCGGCCCGCATGACAAAAGACGTGCAATATACCGACAGGTAGGAGCGACCTCCACCTTCCAAAAGGATTTGGAGGCCGGTCTCACCTGCATCAATCTCCAATTCCCAACACCTCCCCACCATGATGTGCACAGGGTAAGGGTAGCACATCTAGAAGGCGTCCAATCGCTGAATACAAGCTATACGTCGGACAGGGCTTTGATGGAGGCCATATGGACCATTGTGGATTCATCTACTTCCATGTGTTCGGATCTTGCCCACCTGTGCCACACGGAGAGTAGGATGGCCGATGCTGAAGCCATCCTCACTAGGCTTGCGTCGGATTTACAGTCACCAGAGCTATTGGCCGCAATGGCATCTCTCTCTCTTACTCTCGCCACGCTCGTGCTACGTGTGAATGGCATCGCGAATGTCATTCACACTCTCTCTTCGGTCGCCGGAACATTGGGAAGCCATCTCTACCGCGAGGGCCTCACCAACTTCTCCACCCATTTCTTGGCACCTCTTAGGGATGCTGGGAATTTGGGATTAAGGGAAGTGGCCGACCTCACCAACACAACCACGCGAGCATTCACGGCCACGATGATTGCCGTGTCGGAGCAGGCATCACAAATGAATGACTCTACCACAAGTTTAGCCATCAATGAGGCGGCATCGGTGATCAAAGTCCAGATGCAACGAGCCCTTGACAGGGTTAGTATACACTCTTTGACATTATTCTCACATTTCACTTAAAGACTCCATAAATTCTATATATATCTTTATTTATTATGTTTCTATGTTCAACACATATACTCAACAGTTATGAATTTGGTTTCAAGTAATTCTGTAGATGAATCTTTATCTTTACATTACCATGTTTGTTGTCTCAGATAGCACGTGTGGAACAATTGATGCAGCTGATACACAACCCAGATGTAAGCCAAGCTCTAGAAATTGGCGCCCACAATCTGGTAGCCGACAGGAGCAGGATGCAAATGCCAATGCTCGGTGCACAAGGCAGGTTGAAAGACAAAAGCGGCCGGTTGCAACTCACATCTGTTGGGAGATCAAGAGATGCAGCACATGCCATTGATTTGCAAATCATGGCAATCGATAGTGTCTCCAACAATGACAATCAGTACTCGGAGTTGCTTGTGTTGAGTGTGCCACCCGCATCAAACAATGTAAATGATGATATTCTGTATCATCCATCAACAATGGCCATCTTCACACCGTCCGGGGGGATTGAGGACTATCGTCTCAAGGATCTCATTGACCTCGCAGCTGCCTATGGGGTCTACACAGATTGTGAGGGTGCGTTCATCCCGAGCACGCCATGCTCTAGATAGGCTTAGACACATGTATGAGAATTCCCAAGGATGTTATTTTATAAATGATATCAATGTAGTTAATGGAGATCATGAATATTTTCTTTGTTCTCTACCCTTCGTCCCACCCAGAAAACAACTAACACACTGCTCTCAAACTCCATTCTCTCTCTCGAACAAATCGCTGAACATTTGAAAATTTGAACACTAAACCTAGACTTCCCACGTTTCCAACGAGCAATAACTCACCAAATTTGGTGAATAGGGTTTAGGGTTTCAAACGGACATCTTGCATCTATATATTGTTGTTTGAAACATACTCACACTTATGAATATGTATACAAAAACTAGACTAGAGGGGGCTTTCTAAGCTTAGTAAGCTTAGTATCCTCATGAATAATGAACACTTTTAAACTCACACTATACTCAAAAGAAGTCTTACGAGACTAGGAAACAAGATGAACTATATTAAGCTAAGTGGGTGTATGTAAACCTAAAGTATGCATTCCCAATACGAGCCTACAAAATACAAAAAAACAAATTGACAGTAATATACCACTCTCCAATGCTTTATTTATGTACTGCTCCAACTAAAGTTCATGTGGAAGTTAAATTCAAAATTTACTTTCGATTCCATGTCTCTTCTTCATTACGAGTCGCGGACAAGTAGTTGTATACTCAAGTGAAAAGTTTAGTGATGTCGCATTTTACTAAGCAATGACCGTTCACATAGTTGAGTTTACTAGATTTCTAACAAGTTGCAGGGACTTTTATATGTTTGTCGTTATCAAAGTTATGTTCTTCATGCGTCCACACGATGATCATCTCTTTGAATCTAAGCAAATTCCACTGTTAACGTCACATGCTAACAACATAACAAAAGAAGACAAAGCCATCAATTATGAGGATATAAATACATACTAATAGCTAGAAGAGGAACATCAAGAAAGACAAAATAATGGTTACAAAGAAGTAATGACTATAGACTTCCCTTTCACTTCTGGATTCTCACTTTTGTGGGCCATGCTACTATTTGTGGAAATTCTTAACCATATTCAACCATTTCTCTAGAAATTTCTATTTCTAGTACGATATGTTGCTTTAGTGGTTTAATATAGAATAGGATCCAGTAAACAAGTTTTAAATGCCATAATTTCATTGAGTTCTTACTGTTACCAACTTGGGGTAGCACGATGCTGGATACTCGTCCCTTCGGTATCTAGCTCAAGGTCTTGTGGTAGGGAGATGGTAGTATAGACAAGTTCTCTACCTTAGCAAAACCCCAAATTTTCGTATAGGTATGCTTACTTGCGTGGCTATCAATCGAGCTACTACAACTGTGGAGACTTAGACCCAAGTTGGCTACAACCGACTGTTATGTGCACAATACGCAAAGCACTCAAAAGAAGCTCAACATGGACGAGTCCCGGATCTACCTGATCCTATATGTCAACGATATGTTGATTGTAGGGAGCAATCAAGCCGAATTTGGGAAACTAATGTAGAGCTTTCAAGAAATTTTTTCGATGAAGGAACTCGGGAGTTTTAGATCATGAGGTCGATACAAGGAGTGCGAGCGGTATACAATCGGTGGGTGTATGTGAGAGGGAGAGGGAGAGTTAAAGAATAGAAATGTGAGTCAAGGAGAGAGAGAGAGAGAGATACATATGTACAAAGTTTAGAGAGAGTGAGAGAGAGAAACACTAAAAACTAATTCATATTAAGAAACTTAAAAGGTAATACAAAGAAATGGTGGATGTGGCAAACTAGCTTCACTCCAAAGAAGCTCATCAGTGCACATGACCATTAAGAATTTGAGAGGTTTATATTGGGAAGAAAAGGGATAAGAGAGTGAGTGAGTGAGTGAGAGAGAGGTTTCAAATTTTATGGTGTGGGAGTTTAGGGGGGAGTGATGGATTTGGCGGGGGCTAAAAGATTTTATGGGGTTATTTGAAAATGTGTGATGTGGGAGTTAGGGAGGGTAATGTATAGTGGTCGGTAGGAAAAGATTTTATAGAGATCTTTGAAAAAAGGATGGGGGTATGAGAGGGGAAGGCTAGAAAGCATGAATTTAGAAGTAGGAGGGGAGGGGTAGGAAGTGAAAAGGGGGGCTAGAGTGGAAATCAAATTGACGGAGGAAAGGGTAGAGTGAGAATTAGAAGAATGAAAGGGAGGGGTAGGAAATAAAATTAGAAATAAGTGGGGAGGGGTAGGAAACAAAAATTAGAAATAAGGGACAAGGGGTAGAATAAAATTACTAAAAGAGGAAGGGGTGTAGTAATAATAGGGAAAGAGGTGGGAGGGGTACGGTGATCATAGAAAAATAGGAGGGGTATAAATGAAAATCTAGAAAAAAGGGGAGGGGTATGAGTGAAACTCTAGAAGAAAGAAGGGGGAGGGGTAGGGTGAAAATAAGAAAAAGGGGCAAGAGTAGGGAAGTAAAATTTAGAGAGGTTGGAGAGGTAGAATGAAATTAAAGTAAAAGAGGGGAGGCTAAAGTGAGATTTAGAAGAAAAATGATTTTGGAAGGAGGGCTACGGGGAAGACATAAAAGCTAGGGTGGGATAAATATAAAATAGGGAGAAAGTGAGGAGGGGCATGAGATAAACTATGTAAAAGTAGGGGGAGGGGTACAAGTAAAATATGTAAAATTAGGGGGGGGGCAGAGGTGAGAATTATGAAAAGTAGGGGGAGGGGTAAGAGGTTAGATTCTGAAATTATGAAAGATGAGGAGTGGGGTAGTCTAAAAATAAGGGGAGGGGTAGAATAATAAATATTAAAGTTAGGAGGAGGGGTAAGAGTATAAAAGTCAGGGGTAGAGTTAAAACAAAAAGGAAAGGTGAGGGGGAGGGGTAGAATAATAAATATTAAAGTTAGGAGGAGGGGTAAGAGTATAAAAGTCAGGGGTAGAGTTAAAACAAAAAAGAAAGGTGAGGGGGAGGGAGAGGGGGAGGGGGAGGGTATTAAGATAGAGTAGAAAAATAGGAAGAAACAAAAAATGAAAAGACGGGTAGGGGCAGGATGCTAAAATAATGAAAAGTGAGAGGTAGAGTTAATCATAAGAAAAAACGAGGGGAGGGTATGGTGAGAATTAGGGAAAAGTATGAGCTTGGTAGAATTGAAAAAATAGGAAAAAATAAAAGATGAGGGGAGGGGTAGAATTAGAAATAAAGAGTGAGAGAGAGAGAGAAACACTAAAAAGTAATTCATATTAAGAAACTTAAAAGGTAATACAAAGAAATGGTCGATGTACATCCAGCAAATGGTCGGCGAGACCCGGATCTACCTGATCCTATATGTCAATGATTTGTTGATTGTAGGGAGTAATCAAGCCGAAATCGGGAAACTAATGTAGAGCCTTCAGGACAATTTTTCGATGAAGGAACTCGGACAGGCCCGACATATTCTAGGGATGAGGATCTAGCAAAATCGAATGTCTAAGACTCTCCAACTCTCCCAGTCCGAGTATATCCAAAAGGTGCTTAGAAGGTTTAACATGGAGAATGCTAAGCCGGCACAGATTCTGCTCCCAACATCGACACAACTAACAGACAGGGACTCTCCTTCTATCGAGGAGGAGAGAAAGCTCAATGGAAAGGTACCCTACACATCGGTGGTAGGAAGTATCACATACGCAATGGTGGTGACCCTACCTGACCTTGCATATTCCGTAGGGGTCGTCAGCCGGTACTTGTCGAACCCAGGACAAAAGCATTGGGAAGCAATCTAGCACATCTTTTGCTATCTGCAAGGAACCGAAGAGGTACAACAGACTTTCGAATCGCCCAATCTGACCGAATTCTAAGGCTATGATTCCGACTATGCTAGCAATCCGGACAATTAGAAGGCAACATCAGGTTATATATTTATCTATGGCGGTGGTGCCATATCATGGAGGTCGAAATTCCAAGAGGGCACAACCAAGGAAGCAATCTGGTTGCACCGACTATCGGCCGACTTTTCAGCGACAAGCTGAATCGACTATCCAACACCGATTATTCCATTGTGACTCGTAGAGTGCACTACACCTCATTCATAATGCATTCATTTGTAAACAAAACATATCTGAGAGCTCGTAATGGAGAAGAAGCTCGAAGTCCAGAAGATAGACACTAAGGTGAACATCGCCAATTGCTTGACGAAGCCACTCCCAGAACAATGCTTCGGAGCATTGACGAACATGATGGACTACAACAAGCAACCAAGCAAAAAGGAGCCGAACGAATAGTAGCACAATGAAAGTCGAAGATCAACATGATCGAACGAGCCGAAAAGGCAAAAGTCCTAAGAATCAGAATGTTGAGAGGCTAAAGACGTAGTTGTGAGCGAGGATACCAACTAGAGAGGAAACGATCGAGGGGGAACGAACCCGAAGACAGATCGAGGATCCAACGAGGAGCATAGCAACAAGCACGTATGGGGAGCAGACGATTGACTAGAGGCTGAGAGTCAGAATCTGACACAAGCCAATCCGAACGAATTTACTCAGACGCAAGACGATCCGAACCAGTTGATCCGATCGACTAGAATAACATATGATCTGGATGACTAGCCGAATTAGGCAAGATTTAGACTATACCTCTACTAATTCAGCCGAATGCCGATAGACTTGTATGTATACATTTGTAACCAGATATTAAATTGTAATCTAGGTTCACGAGGGAGATAACCCCAATTATTTGTATACATAGGAAAAGCAACCCTTTTTCGGGGGAGTTTGTTGGCATAAAAGGTTACGACTTGAGTATATACAAGCCCAAATGTAACATTGATAGAGTTACATAAGAGAATAGCAAGTTTCCATTAGAGCTTCATTTGAGTTCCACTTTCCTTCATATTGTGCACATTCCACTTCTCTGCCTTGTACACGTTTTCTTGACATCATCTTGTAGATTCACACACATTCTTCCGCATATCATCTTCAATAACAACGCCCGCTCACCCCATTTGACTCACTTGGTCCACCATACTCCCTTCTACCCAATTTAGGATTAACAGATATTGAAGAAAAGGACTTTTTGGTGCGGCTTGCCCACGATGAACAACTTTGTTGCCTTTCGTTGTCATCGCGTTCATGCAACCTTTTTAAGATCCATTTGAATTCCCATTCTTCACTAATATCTTCTAATCAATGATCAAAAAGATGTGGAAAGGCTTCCCTAAAGGCTCTACCTCTATTGAGAAAGACATTTTCAATTCTCAACACATAAAGAAGAAGAATAAGGATCACCGTTCAAACATAAATATTTTATAAACCCTAAAATCCTAGAAGCAAGACTCCCCCTTCCCATACCCCTCTTTTCCCTTCTCAACACCATAATTAACCATCTCTAAACGCCTCAATCTCCTCCCTTTTGCCTAAGAGCCAAAAGAAAAGAAAAAGGCCCATCCTAAGTGGGTTTTCATCAAAATCACAACAATGGTAGCGATAATGTCAATGATATTCACGACACCATTTAGAAACGCTAATGCCGCAAAGAGCTCTTACGATGCATGTTGGCACATGATTGTAAGTTGAAGGAAACCCTTAAGATTGGGATATCCTCAAGGTGGGTTATCCTACTCTCTAGGTTAGATGGGTGGGCAAGGTATGAACACATTGAAGTAGATGAGATTACAATGATCCATATTATTAGGACCTTGTACAATAAACAAATATTATAACTATCATTTTTATATGCTATTTTAAATTATGTTCGTAGGAAATTCACATGGAGCCCATCATGATAAGAGACAGTTAAATATATTGTTGAGATATCAAACTCAACTAGGTTTAGCTATTTAGTCAACCATGTAACTTAGTAGTTATATAATTAGAATCTAGTTAGAAGTGTCGACCTTAAAGCCTTAAATAGGATTCTGTACTTGAGTGGATACATTCTAGATCCTCCACTACCAAATTCATTGAATATAGTACTTACATCCTTGTACCTATATTCTCCTCACACATGTGCACCCTTACACATGAGATTATATATACCACATTGTGGGTATCGTTGTATTTTGATGCTTATTAATATAGAGAAAAACCTTTAGCTACACACTTGTTAATAAGTGTATTGTTCATCCCCCATGTATATTATTGTTCATAAGTGTATATTCCTCTCTCTTCCTCTCACACACAAATCACATACTCTTCCGCTCCTTTATCAATACTCACATAATTAGACCCTAATTAACCCTAGTTAATTACCTAATTATTAACATGGTAGGGTTTAGGGTTAACCTTCAAAAGAAGTGGGAACTTCCATGCCGAAAAGAAGTTAATTACCTAATTATTAAATGAGGCCCGCTACTTGCAACTATTGTGGCAAAATCACAGGCTTGAGGGAGAGGAACCGCCGAAAGTCGAACAGAAGCCGACATCGAAAGTCGGGCAACACAAAGCAAAACCAGATGTCGGATGCCTCACACTTGAGCTTAAAGGGGCGTGTTGAGATATCAAGCTCAACTAGGTTTAGCTATTTAATCAACCATGTAACGTAGTAGTTACATAATTAGAATCTAATTAGAAGTGTTGACCTTAAAGCCTTAAATCGGATTTGTACTTGAGATGGATACATTCTAGATCCTCCACTACTAAGTTCATTGAATATAGGACTTACATCCTTGGATCTATATTCTCCTCACACATGTGCACCCTTGCACATGAGATGTATATATACCACATTGTGGGTATCGTTGTATTTTGATGCTTATTAATATAGAGAAAAATCTTTAGCTACACACTTGTTAATAAGTGTATTGTTCATCCCCCATGTATATTATTGTTCATAAGTGTATATTCCTCTCTCTTCCTCTCACACACAAATCACATACTCTTCCGCTCCTTTATCAATACTCACATAATTAGACCCTAATTAACCCTAGTTAATTACCTAATTATTAACATATACACATGAATTAATGCACCACAATTAAATATATAATTCTATAATTACATCAATGCTTTTATCAATTTGGTTTCTTCTTATTTTAATCTTGATGTACCCAAATAAATGCCTTTTTGATATAAGCAACTACACATCATATTAGATTGATCCAAACAACCTATAAAATATTTCGTTAGACACTAATATAAAAAGTCAGTCAATGTTTACAAGAAATAAAGTTAACACACGAACAGAAAAACCAGAAGGCAAAAGAATAAATGTTTGACAAAGTTAGACTCACATAACTATAAGAAACCCTTCAAGGGAGCCTAAATGAAGTGATTGGAAAAGTGAAGACCTAGATGCAAGAATGGAAATAATCATGTATTTCAGTGATCGATAAGCTGGCTATGTTCTTCCAACCCAACATTTTTCATTCCATCGTTCGCCATTTACAGATTTAAAGTTCTTTCATTTCATTGTTCTTCTTCCAACCAACCATCCTCCATTTCGACGTTCTTCTTCCGATCGAGCATTCTCCATTTCACCATTTTCATTTTCAGATTTATAGCTTGTGAAAGCGTGTGAATGGAAACACTATTATAGCTAACATGTAGCTAAAATGACCACAACTTAGTTTTTTTTATAGCTAATATTTAGTGTGAAAATCTTAAAGATACATATCATTTATTATGGGGAGGTAAATATTACCATTTATGGCGAACATTTTTGTCGGTCTTTATTTGAGATCACATTCTAATAATCCCTAAAATTGCCATAATATGCAAATTACATGCAGGATTTTGCACAGTTGATGAGTTATATCAAGGACACAACTAATTATGAACTCCATTTTTGGATTTGAAGCTTCTTCCATTTCATCATTCTTCTTGTCAAACATTCTCCATTTCAATGTTTGCCATTTTTAGATGTGAAGCTTATTCCATTTTCATTTCAACGACAACCCAAACAATCTACCTCCAAAATAGCTTTTTCTTCTATTCTCAGATTTGACATTTGATTCTTATGTGATTTATTGTCATATTCAATTTCATATCCATATTCTCTCTAAGAATGTTGCATGTTCATATTCTCATGTTCATCTTTCTATTTGGTTGATTTGGTTGCTGATTTGGGAATGGTTCGAATAGGATGATCTTGAATTCTGATTGAATTTGCACCCATTCCCTTTCTTGACTAACAAGTAATCGGCAACACTATGATTGGCCTTTCTGTAATGGGCGCAGAAGTAGAAATGACCTCGACTGATGTCAGTCATTTCTCTTCTCAGCTTGCCTAGGCTTCAGCCGGTTCTCTAAGCCTAAGGAGCCGAAAAATGGGCTTATGTACCATCATCAATGGAGAATCCCATTGATCCTCATCGAATTTCTTCATCCAGCATTAACTTTGGTGAGCTATTCGTGAAGGTAGTGCAGAAGACCTCCCAACTTGCCGGCAGAGTCGAGAGAATTGCAAGGGCTTTAACTTCTTCGTCAAAGTTCAGCCCTTGTGAGGAGAGTTTGGCCAACACCCGACTAAAGGTGTTGATGTGAGAGGTCGTCGGGTCAATTTCCTTCCTCTTCATATGGAACAATTGTTGGATCGATACGAGTTTAAATGAGGATGGTTTCTTTTCATATACCACTTGCACCTTCTCCAATAGGGCATATGTTGATGTCTCCTTGGCCATGCTAAAGTAGACATTTTTGGCCAAGTGCATTCGAATGGTTGACTTGGCAATTTCATTCAGACAACGCTATTCTTCTGTAGTCATCAAGGTTGGCTTGTTGTGCCAAATCGCCTCGATTTGATGCCGGATGATTAATACTTCTTCCATCATCTCCTTCCAAAGGGCAAAGTGTTGCCATCAAAATTTCCAATCTCGCAACCGGTGCCGTATGTCGAGGCCATCATTCTTCGTGGAAGTGAGTACTTGACCTTTTCCTTTCCTTCAGTCTATTTTCCTCCTTGTGTTTTTGTTGTCAGATCCCGATTCACTCTGATACTAGTTTGATGGACAGTATTGTATCTTAGTTTGCTATTGTAACATGTAGAGCTGGTTGATTACAAAATAGCAAATTTGATCTTATATATGGATTAGACAAACATGATGACAAGTGAGAATGTGAATGTTGTGCACTGTTGAATCACAGGAGCAAGATTGTGCAGAGAGAAGAGAGACAAGTACACAAAGAAAACCAGTTAGAGCTCAATAAGATAATATCATTACAAATCCCGTTGAACTATTTTACAAAACTCATTTACACACTTAAAAAGTTAGGGTAACTAAGCCCTACTTGAGATAGTGTGTTCACACTAGGAATATACACCCAAAGAATTTTAGTCCAACATGACGTCTCGTCAGAGGGCATTTTAATATTTAGAGCAATATCGCCATCGATGTTCCAAGGAGTCAGATCAAATACACCTAGGAGGAAAGTCCAGACGACGACCCGGGAAGCTTTGACTTTCTTCCTTTCTAATTGGAGCAATTTTCATCTCTTAACGCATGTCTGCAAGTTCATATATTGTGGCTCCACTCGCGGGCTGAGTCACTTCATCCTTCCTTGGTCTGTCTTTCGTTCTGATCTTGTTGACCAACTTGAGCATGAGGCTAATAAGATAGGAGCATCCACCTCAAAGTCGGAAGAGGTTTGGTACATCGACTTTGGTTCTTCAAATCACATAACGAACCCCAAAGCGTGGTTCTCCTTTCTGGAGAAGTTGGGGGTGGTCGCAATCGGAGAAGACACCCCACATCCCATCGAGCACGTTGGAGAAGTCCCTTTGAGCCCTGTCGACCAGAAGTGAATCATGAGGAACGTCTTGCATGTACCGACGATAACCAAGAACTTGTTGTTTGTCGGTCAGAATGTGGATCATGGAATGCAGGTTCGATTTACTTACCACGGATGCTTCATCGAGGAGGAAGGCGGATCATTGCGCAAGGGCGTCGGGATGGAAGAATGTTCATCCTCAAAACCATTAATGTAGGCACCTCTATGTTCGCAAAAGGATAGAAGGTCTAGTCAGACATCGACCTGTGGCATAAGCAGATCAACCACATCAACTTCCGGAAGCTTCAGGAGATGTAGTCGAAACACGTGGTTTCCGGATTGCTGAAGTTTAGTGGCCGGAAAGGACAAATTTGTGAAGCTTGCTAGCTCAGGAAGCAGCATAGGCTTCCATTCCTAATGAGAAGAATTAGAGCCGGAATCGGCTCGATCTTATACATTTGGATGTGTGGAGACCGACTCAAAATGTGAGCATCGACATGAATTGATATTTCGTCTCCTTCATCGATGATTTGAGCCAACACACCTGGATCTACTTGATCGAGAAGAAGAGCGAAGTCTTCTCGCGTTTCTGGGACCTAAAGAGTCATGACGTACGAGAAACCGGAAGGATGATCAACGCCTGAGGTCAGATGGTGGAAAAGAATATTTTTCCGGCCAGTTCACAAGTTATCTACAAACTAAGGGAATTCATGGGAATTTGACTACTCCAACAAGTAGAAGGGGTACAAGTGCTATAACCCCCACACAAAGCAAGTTCGAGTTTACCGCGATGTCGTGTTGATGAGTCAGCATCTTGGTAATTCCCATCACCCGCACCCGAGCCGATTGGTGAAGACGATGCAACAGATTCCAGAATAGAGGGAAGCATATAGGAATCCGATCAGCCAGATAGTTCGACTTCCCTCTAGATCAGTGGACCGAATCTAGACTAGTTGAGCCGGAGCGGTGAACCGGATGATGAGCCGGCGAGCACTGGAGACTTGGTCGTGCTCTCCCCCTGCAAGGAACTAAGGAGATGATTCACCATAAAGAGAAGGGGAAGAAGAAGATGTCGGAGTATGGCATGGACAAGGACGAGTTGGATCGGAGTGAATTCGAATCCGAAAAGCAAGAAGAGGAACCTTCGAAGACGAGGTCGAAGTCGATCGAGAGGGCCACGAAATCGGTGAACCAGAAGTTAAGCCAATCCACCCACCAAAAGAATCATGTAATTTGGTATGGGTATAAGAGTATAAGAGTATAAGGGTATATACGCAAAACCGGCGAAGGACGTGAATTGGCATGCTGCAATGGAGGAAGAGGTTTGTGCGGAATAGCACTCGGCCACAACCAAGACTCAAACAATTTATGAAAGAACAACACAGAAATGGAGTTTCGTACACATACACAAAAGAGAGACAACACAAGATGTTTATTTGGAAGGCCCTAATAGGGAAAAACCACGGGAGCCCACAGACTCCAACTATCACTATACGAGAAAGGATGTACAACAAGAGACTCAGAGGCAACGACCTCGAGCTCTGTATCTTCACCAACCGGTGGGTTCACTTCTCTCTCTCTCTCTCTGTACTACTATGATACAACTAACAACAACAACAACACTCACAACATCTAAATCCAAAGTGATTGCCCTAAGTCATATTTATACTTATATGACTTTGAGGCTATTTACAAACATAACCTTCACAGGCACACTAGAAACATATTTGTAGATATGTCCCAGGATCCGGTTCACACCGGGTCCATCTGGATATCTTCCGGTCCGGTTGCTGCATCTGGCATGGTTCCTTCCTTTGGCTCGTCCGATTTGGCTCCTCCGGATCCCATCCAGAGGGACCGAATTCCCAACAAACTCCCCCTTCACTCCGGCATGGGATTTCTCGTTAGTCCGATCCGTCTCTGTCACATGTCGAGTTTGTCGGCTGAAAGCACCTTGGTCAACATATCCGACCCATTCTGCTTCATGTGGATCTTTGGCAGCACGAAATTTTGATCTTCTACCATCTCCTAGAGCTAGTGATATCTTCTCTGGATGTGCTTGGTCCGAGAATGGTAGGCCATGTTTTTAGCAAGGTGGTTGGCACTTTGGCGGTCACAGTAGAGCCGTTATTACTCATGTCGAATCCCTAGCTCTCTAATGAAGTCCTTCATCCAGATTACTTCCTTGGCGGCTTCCATAGCTGCCATGTACTCCACTTTCGTTGTTGGCAGTGCAACGGACTTCTGCAACCTCGACTACCATGATACAACTCCCCCTGCATATGTCATGACGTATCCGGATGTGGACCGGCCAACTGGTATCCGCATCAGCCGACATATCCGAATCCATAAAGCCTTCTAGTTCGGGTTTACCTAAGCCGAACCGAAGGCACATACTCGAGGTTCCTTTCAAGTAATGGAGTATCCACTTGATCGCATTCTAGTGTTCTCTTCCCGGATTGCTCATGAGTGGGTTGACAACTCCGACTGTGGATCCGATATCTATGTCGAGTGCACACCATCGCATTGTCGTGAAGATTTTCGGCAATGGTGTGAAAATTGCATGGAACGTACAAAATCAAGTGTGGTTCTTCACACGAGACATGAAACAATAATAGAGAAGATACTATTTTAGATTAGCTTAATATCTTGGTACGGGAAGATGAAGGTCTTCAAGAGCTTTCGAATACTTTTTACTACATAAGAAATGGACATCTAAGTGTCAAGTTATTGTTGAAAAACAGTGCTCGGCCACAACCGAGGAATAGGATCAACTCTCAGAAAACGGGAAATACAAAATGCACGAAGACAATAGAGAGAAAAGTACACAGGATGTTTTACGTGGAAAACCCTAAATGGGAAAAACCACGGGAGTCCTCCAACTCCAACTATCACTATAAGCAGGGAATGTACAATGGCGAAGCTACAAGGCAACAACCTTGAGCTCACTGTCTTCGCCACAGGCGGCGGTAATACATAGAGGCAACGACCTCTTCGTCTCTCTCTCTCTCTGTCTCTCTCTCGGCTGCTCACTTAGCTCTCTCTAAGTGGAAAACCAGAAAAATGAGCAACAACTACAAAACTGTTTGCCCTAAGTCATATTTATACACATATGACTTTCGGGCTATTTACAAATATAGCCTCAAAGGGCTCTTGGAAAAACATATTCACAAATATGTCCCCGCATCCGGATCTCTCTCCGGGTACATTCGTCATCCGGCTCCGTAGCCGGGGTCTTCATCATCCGGCTCCGTAGCCGGGGTCTTCATCATCCGGCTCCGTAGTCGGGATCTTCATCATCCCGATTCCCGGACATCCGACCATCCCATCCGGAGGGACCGTAATCCCAACAGTTATTTGGGTATAAAGTTTTGCAAAAGAAAAAAGAGAAAAATAAAACTGTGAAACATCCCACATAGATAGGAAAAGTTTAGGCTCCAGCTACATAAGCAGATTGAGATCCATCATATTTCATCTATGTCTTAAGAGCACATAAGAAATAGTTGGACTTGCGCCACTTTTGACTAGATGGACATATGTGGCTAAGTCGCGGGACGTGGCTAAGTGCCCGAACCGGCTGGTGAAGAAACTCAAACCAATCGACGATAGAACAGGTGACCGGACGAAACCAGCAATCGGCGATGGAACCGGTGACGGAGCCGATGACGGAACTGGCGATCAGTGACCCAACATCCGGCGAGGTTTTGGCCAACCAAAACCGGTGGCAACCGGTGACCGCCATCCGACGATGGATCTGGTAAGGGACGGTGACGACATCCGGCGATGGAACCGGTGACCCGACATCCGGCATTCGGCGACCTCTGGATGCAGACCAAACCGGCTCGGGATGCGGACCGAACCGAGCCAAACTAAACGAATGCAAATTGGAAGGGTCAGTTGATCGCGGTGCATGGTGTCTTAAAGATATTTGGTCCAAAAGCCTAATAGTATTTGTGCATAAAAGAAAAAGATGTAAGCAAGACTCAAACTTAACATCTCCAAGATAGGAAGCAATAGGCTTACCATTAAACCAAACCATTTCTTTAGGAATTATATTTTTATCATTATAGCTTTACATGTAAATTCTCATGTGTGAGATCTTAGACGATCACATGGCAAGCATGCATTGCGTGCATTGCATGCATGTCTTGCACCCTCACATGCACCATATGCATGGGGGCATCTATAAAAGAGTGGAGGAATCAAGCAAAAGGGGAATTTGGATCAAGCAAGCTTTGTACTTTATATCAAAATTAAAATTAAAAGTAAGAAAATCGTTATCCAATTGATGATATATCTTCTCTCTCAAATCTAAAGTTAAAAGTTTGATCTTATCTCTCTCACTCTCTATCTCTCTCACGCCATATCAATCTCTCTCAACCCAAAGTCAAGCGTTTAAATCTCTCTCTTTTAATCTATCTTAAATCCTTTCTCGCCAAAGTTAGTGCAAACTTCGAGTCCTTCCGGTCCAGAACCCCGGCGCTTCCGCCTCACGATCTGCGAGTAGTGACGGATCTTCACGACATAATTAAGTGGTGAACCTGACGTGAAAGAGGCGGCAAGAAGGATCAAATCGAGGATCAACCAATACTTGGAGATGGCATCCTCAAGCAACCAAGCGGGAGATTTCGAAAGGATGATGTTGATTGTCAAACAAATGATGAGATCTCGAGACAATGATGCGAGCGTGGAGAAGGCTTTCGACCGTGTCGTTGAGCTCGAGGGTCAATTTGACGGATGGAATATTACGAAGTTCCTTGATGCATATAGAAGGGAGATGAATCAAAGGGACGTGTCTGAAGCAATTCAAATCGCAAGCTTCAAGAGAGTTGTTGCCAACAACATCCAAAGACATGTCATCAAGCTTCAAGAAGGCAAGACAATGTGGTCAGAGTTTGAAAGATCAATATTAGCGGAGTTCGCGACGGAAGATTTGTCGAGGATGACTCGACATACCTTGATGAGGTGGATAGAGAAGAAAAATAAGAAGATGAGCGGCTCAAGGGTGTACGATGAGTTCGACCAAATGTTTAGTCGTCTCCCCAACACGGACTAAGTGTTGTTGGAGGAGGACAAGTACTTCTTGAAAGCCGTGGACATGAAGGATAAACGAGAGTTGGGGACTCTCCTCGAAGATGATACCCAAGCAAACGGCCTTGTGGCAAACTGGGTTGCGGTGAAGCAAGCATGCAACAAGATCGACAAGCGTCATCAATGGCTTGATGATATTGACTTGGTAAGACCAAGCGTAGAAAAATCAAAACCATCTAAAGAAGTTGAGACACCTAAACAACGCATCCAACATGAAAAGAAGATTGATGATGACTCGAGGAAGATGACGACCATTTCAAAGGAGGTCGAATGTTTCAGAACATGCATTGTGTTCGAAACAACGGAATTTGGATCAAGAAAGCTTTGTACTTTATATCAAAATTAAAATTAAAAGTAAGAAAATCGTTATCCAATTGATGATATATCTTCTCTCTCAAATCTAAAGTTAAAAGTTTGATCTTATCTCTCTCACTCTCTATCTCTCTCATGCCATATCAATCTCTCTTGACCCAAAGTCAAGCGTTTAAATCTCTCTCTTTTAATCTATCTTAAATCCTTTCTCGCTAAAGTTAGTGCAAACTTCGAGTCCTTCCGGTCCAGAACCCCGGCGGTTCCGCCTCACGATCTGTGTGTAGTGATGGATCTTCACGACAGCGTACATCAAGCTTCCGATGGCAGAGGAATATGGTATCTTCATCATATTCGACATGTTGAACCATTTAAGCACCTTTGTCATGTACTTCTCCTGTGATAGCGATAGCAATTTCTTCGACCGGTCTTGGCTTATGTGCATCCCCAGTATCTATCTCCCTACACCCAAATCTTTCATTGAGAAGGTCTGGTTCAAAGCCTTCTTCAGATTTCTAATTTTGGTTTGGTCCAGTCCAACGATTAACATGTCATTTACGTAGAGTAGGAGTATCAAGAAGTCACCTCTGTCAAATTTGTTCACGAACACGCAGTCGTCGGCTTGCGTCTTCTGGTGCCCTTGGTCGATCATGAAGGAGTAGAACTTTTAGTACCATTGTCGGGGAGCTTGCTTTAGTTCATTTACGTAGAGTAGGAGTATCAAGAAGTCACCTCTGTCAAATTTGTTCACGAACACGCAGTCGTCGGCTTGCGTCTTCTGGTGCCCTTGGTCGATCATGAAGGAGTAGAACTTTTAGTACCATTGTCGGGGAGCTTGCTTTAGTTCATATAAGTTGTTCTTTAACTGGCACACAAGCTGCTCCTTCCCTTTCTTTTCAAATCCTTCTGGTTGTTGCATGTAGATCTCTTCTTCACGGTCGCAATGTAGGATCGCCGTCTTGACGTCCAGTTGATCTATCTTGAGCTCCTTCCCTTTCTTTTCAAATCCTTCTGGTTGTTGCATGTAGATCTCTTCTTCAACGTCACAATGTAGGATCGCCGTCTTGACGTCCAGTTGATCTATCTTGAGCTCCATGCTTGCCACTATGCTCAACACCGTTTGGATGGATGTCATCTTCACTACCAGGGCGAAGATCTCGTCGAAATCCACTCATTTCTTCTATTGAAAACCCTTCACCACGATCCAGGCTTTGTACCTTAGTGGATTTCCGGCATCTCCCGATTTCAGCTTGTACACCCACTTCTTCCAAAGTGCCCTCTTTCCTTTCGGTAGTTGCGTCAACTCATATGTATGGTTCTCATGCAGGGAATCCATCTCATCCTACATGGCACTCAACCACTTGTGGCTGTGGGTGTCTTTCTTTGCTTCTTCGAAGATTTCCGACTTCCCTTCATTGGTTAGCAGCACATGCTCTACATTTGGAAATCTCCGGGGGGCTCTTCTCTCTCTTAGAGGATATCTTCGTCCTTGATTTCCGACTACCGGTTCCTCCATTTGCTCCTCATTCGAATATGATTCGGGGTTTTGTTCGGTTCTAGTGTCTTCTTCTTCTTCTTCTTCGGTCAGTTCGGTTTCTTGTCCGAATCTGGTTGGTTCATAGAGTGCCATCCGGTTACTGGCTAACTTTCAGTTTTCAACAGAGTAAGTCTTTCTGTCCTCAAACCTGTTTTCGTTGGTTGATCTGGATTCTATCATCTTCTTCTCCGACTCACAGTCGGAAATTGTCTTGTCTTCCATGAAGGCCTTGTCTTGACTCTGGAACACCTTCTTGTCAACCAGATCCCACACTCGGTAACCGAACTAATCATCGCCGTATCCAAGAAATATGCATGGCCGGGACTTCGGGTCCAACTTTGCTCTGTTGTCCTTTGGATATGCAAATATGCAAGACACCCGAACACCTTTAGATGCCGGTAAGACACATCTTTACCGGTCCATACTCTTTGTGGTGTATTTCCTTCCAAGGGTGCTGAGGGTGATCTGTTAATCACGTATATTGTCGTCATCAACGCCTCAGCCCAAAACGTCTTGGATAACTTTGCATGTGCTAACATGCTTCAAACTCTCTCCATTATGTTCCGGTTCATCTGTTCAGCCAACCCGTTCAACTCAGGCGTCTTCGGCACAGTGAATTCGAGCCGGATTCCCTTCGACCGGTAGTATTCCTCGAACTGTCCCCAGTATTTGCCTCCGTTATATGCTCGAACCGCCTTTAGCTTCCGTCCGGTTTCCCTTTCCACTCTACCGTGGAGCTCCTTGAAGACAAACAACACCTGATCCTTCGTCTTCAATGGTCAGACCCGCATCTTCCGGTTGTAGTCATCTATGAATGTCACAAAGGATTGCGATACGGCATGTGGCTTGGTGTCCACTTGACAAACATCGGTATGCACTAGCTCTAGTGATGCATTCC